>NC_039358.1:11667871-11760852 GCF_003573695.1 Papaver somniferum
TTTTGCATCTCAATCACTCTATCTCACCCTAGTAGTGGTAAAAACTTGAATTGTGAGTCCCACCTAATCACTTAGAGAAATATAGTTTAAAATGAAAAAAATAAAAACAGAAGTGAAAAGGACTCAACGAGATATGGTGAAACTATCATGTTATTTCTAACACCTGAGCTCCGTGCTTTTATGAATAGACTCTTTAGATGTTTCCATCTAATCAGATTGGTTCCTCAACTCCTACAACCAAAATGCTTCCATCCACTTAGATTGGTTAGTGCCGATCTTAGTAAGCATAAATTTCTAGGCTCTGGAGTTTATTTAATGCAACAAAAAAGATTCTCCCATACCCCCAAACATAAATCTAACATTGTCCTCAATGTTCAAAAGATAAAATTAAAAGCATGAACAAGGTGAAACCGTTACCATTTGAAGCAAAAGAGTTAAGGAAAGATGTTACCTGGTTGCATGAGCATGATGCTAAGTTTAAAGTCTTCAGCCGGAAATAAGTACCACAAAATGGCTAGTTACCTTTCAAATCATATATCAATAGTCGAAACAACTGCGGGCCAACAAAACCAAATAAAACTGCCACTAATAGGAGACAAATGCTCAAAATAAGAAGAATGAGCAGATGGAGCACAACCTGATCTAAAGTTTCTCGCAAGACAACTGGATTTATCTGAGGGGCCCACTTGGGCTTCATATGAGTGTCTCGGCAAACAGATTCATCCGAAAAACGGGTCTCTAAAATATGGATTTTTCTTGGACGGTATCAGGAGGATCGGGTTGTGGAGGCTGAATATACTCAGGGAATACCTCACTAGGCTTGAGTCCCAAGTTAGGGAATTCCAATGGTAATGCTTGATGATCACTACCCCAAACTTAGAACTTTGGGTGTCTCTAGATAGACTAGTCATAATATTCCTAATTTCTAAACCATCAGGTTCCTGAAAAAGGTCAACTGCTTTCTTTAAGTTATAATCAGGTGGTTTATCCTCTATGGGAGACCCTAAAGTTTCCTTAATGTGTTGAAGCATGATCTCTCGAATGCTCTCCTGATCGGAAACTATAATCACGGGAAAAATCTCAAGTGGGCCTAAAGATGCATAATTAGGATCCAACTTAGGAGACTCTTCTAAACAAGGAATTAAGGTAGATTCAGAAACTAGTAATGGTTCGAACCTAGCTTTCCATTTATCAGTATCTAGCATAGGAATAGAATCCAACAGAGCATTTACTTGTTCAATGTTTCTATCATCGTCGAAATCCATGCTAAAATGGGATAACAACTCTCTAATGGATTTTCCAATATGGTGTCTGGTAATGGCTCCTGAACTAAGGTTCTTATCATGTTCACCTCTTCAACGCATGTGTCATCTAACTTATTGACATTAAAAATATTCAGCTCAATAGTCATATTACCAAAAGATAGATTCATGATACCATTTCTACAGTTTATGATCGCATTAGATGTAGCTAAAAATGGGCGACCTAAAATCACAGGTATCTGGTTCTCTGGGTCAGGGACAGATTGGGTATCTAGGACCACGAAATCCACAGGATAAATAAACTTGTCTACCTCAATAAGAACATCCTCTATCACACCACGAGGAATTTTGACAGACCTATCAGCTAACTGGAGTGTTATCTTGGTAGGTTTTAGTTCACCAAGTCCTATCTTTAAGTACACATGGTATGGTAGTAAATTCACACTGGCTCCTAAGTCAAGTAAAGCTCTTTCTACCCGGTATTTTCCTATTGTGCAAGCAATGGTAGGGGCACCTGGGTCTTTGTACTTAGGAGTTGTGGTGTTCTAAATGATCGAACCTACATGACTAGCTAAAAAGGCTTTTTTAGGGACACTAAGCTTTCGCTTTCGCGTACACATATCCTTGAGGAACTTGGCATAAGCCGGTAGTTGCCTAATTGCCTCTAGTAACGGAAGGTTTATGGTAACTTTCTTAAAAACCTCCATTATGTCTTTAAAGTTGGATTCACTCTTTGTTGGTGCTAGTAGCTGGGGAAATGGGGCTCTAGGCATAAAATAGGGCCTCTCAGGAACCGAATCGGCATCATTAGAAACTTTATCAGTCTCCTCAGCTATGGATGGTCCTGAGGGGTGAACTGCAGTATGCTCACTATCGGGCACGGTTACCTTGTTGTCTATAACTCTACCACTTCTAAGGGTTTTGATTGCATTCACATGATCAGATGATCTTCCTCCTATCTCATGAACTCCTTCAGGATTAGGTTGTGTTTGATTAGGAAAACTTCCATTATATCTCTCACTTAGAATTTTATCCATTTGGCCAACTTGAAGATCTAACTTAGCAATAACCTTGTTACTGTTTAGAAAATTCTGATTGGTTTCCTCTTGAAAACTAGCCTGGTTCTTTATTAACATTTGTTGGGTTTGTGCGAACATCTCCTGACTCTTTTGTAATATACTGAGAGATTCCTCTACGCTAGTTAGTCTATTCTCAGAAGGGTTCTGGATTTGGGCTTGACCTGAAGAGTTCTTATTATAACCAAAACCTGGGGGAAGTTGAGAGTTACTAGACTGATCTTGACTCTGGCCCTTAGACCAAGAGAAATTAGGATGGTTTCTCCAACCAGGGTTGTAGGTTTCTGAGTACGGGTCAAACCTCTGACGGTTCTCGAATCTAGTGTTATTATAAAGAGAATTGGCTTGCTCTTCATTATTCTGGTCTTCCCAAAAAGGCTCCCCTCTACCACTAGTGTGACCCAATTCCAAAGCTTCTAACCTCTTTGCTATAGAAGCAAATTTGGCATCAGACTCATAAGATCCTTCTATCCTATTAACATTTCCTTTATTTAGAAGAATTGTTTTCTGGGGCTCCCTACTATTTTCCCATTGCTGGGTTTTATCGGCGATTTCATTCAAAAAGTCCATCGTCGCATCAACAGTCTGGTTTTCAAACCCACTAGTGCATAAAGACTCAACCATGGTCGTTGTCGAATAATCTAAACCCTCATAAAGGATCTGAACTAACCTAACCTTTTCTAACCCATGATGAGGACACTGGGATACCAAATCATTGAACCTTTCCAAATACCTATACAAAGATTCCCCTTCTCGTTGTGAAAATGTACAGATTTGCGTCCTAATCGACGATGTTTTGTGCCTAGGGAAAAACTTTTTGTAAAAGGCAGATGTAAGTTGTTCATATGTTTCAATGGACTCGGAAGTCAAACTATATAGCCATGCTTTGGCTTTATCTTTCAGGGAGAATGGGAATAACCTAAGTTTCAAAGCATCATCATCTAAGCCTCTAATTCTTAGGGTACTAAAAATTTCTTCAAAATCCCTAATATGGAAATAGGGGTTTTCATTTTCCTTCCCTAAAAAGATTGGGATCATCTGTAAAGTCCCAGGTTTTAATTCATAAGTTGCATCTGTGTCAGCTAACTTAATACACGATGGACGAGTAGTCCTAGTCGGATTCAACAGTGCTTTCAAAGTTGCCATTTCTGGCGCTATCGGAATATTAGGGATTCTTCCCTCAGTAAAATTCGTACGTTCAAAACCGGACCTTTCAAAAACAGGACTTTCTAAGTTAAGGTAATCGAGATTCTTAGAATTACTAGGTTCTTCCCTAATGAATCGACCTAAAGCGTCTCTTTTTCGTTCTGGCATACACAAGAATATGGAAGCGAATTCTAAGCAATCACAAAGCAAGGCTGACTCAACCAAATCAAACCTATTGATTTCTAGCAAACAAAAAGCATGATGGCTCCACTTAGATTGTTTCTAGACTAGCTCCTATCTCTCGAAGGGGAATTCGTTACTGTTTGAGAAAACCCCTCTGGATCAATCCAAGCTAATGTGAGATGAAACTGAGGAGAGGGAAGCTCAGTGGAGCTTTGATACCCAAGGCCTCACCGGCGTTACAAGGCGGCTTGTTTCAACTCCCAAAAGTCATCATGAACTTTGAAGTTGCTTAAACGGTGACCAATATCCTTCGAAATTTTTTCCTAACAAGCTCGATACCCTATAGGTCTCTTTCTAATCAGATTTCAAAGCTTGGGTTCGTGTTAGGTTTTGTTTTCCTAAAGCGGGCAAGAAGGGAATGGCGATGAAATCCGAACCCTTATCTTGTATGGCCAGGCCTTGCCCTAGTCTAGGAAAATAAATGTCCGTATTCAGGTCCTCAGCAGATATGCACCTTAAGGAATAAGGTAACTCGCTAACAGGGAATTCGCGAGTGTTCTAATTTTACCTCCCGTACCAGACGGGCGATGAACCGTTGCAGTCGACTCGGGCCACCGACTCCGATGTCGGTGTGCAAATCCGAGGGGCCGAGACGATATCGTAATCGTCGTCCTTCCCTGCAAACAGTTTAATATTTAAAGATACCCTTCCGTAGGGTATAAAAATAATGATAATGTCCAATGTCCAAAAAAAAGTCCAAAAGAAATGAAAAACAAAAAAGTACAAAATAATAAAGAAACCCTAATAGAATTTCCAAAAATAAAAAGTAATAAAATCTAAAAAATAAAAAGAATACTAAAAAAAAACTTCTTCTTCACTCGTTTGGATTCTTCTTTCCTTTCCTTATAGCTCGCTCCAAATCTGAAAAGAATAAAAAAAAAATACCAAACCAGTAAAAAAGAACAAAAATAATAATAAAAAAAAACTAAAATAATCTAAAACCCTAAAAACAAGTCCGCGTCTGCGGCGCCAAAAATTGATGTGTTTGTAGATTGTGATAAGTAAGATGTCGTTCTCTCGAACTTGCGAAGGATTTGAAAAGTAAATTAAGTTGTTTCAAAGATAATAAGAAAATACCAAGACTCGGGATTCCACCAATGACCAATTAAGAGATAAATTCTAATCAATATTCATGCAATTCTTTCTTTTAAAGTGATCTTATATTTTGCCTCTAATAGATTTTTGAAGTAATAGTTGTAATCACCAAGCATGAAACATCAAAATTTTTAAAACCAAGCATGCTCCATCAAAATAATTCACAACAACTCAATAAAAATCAATTATTCTTTTAAGTTCTATGCAAATAATCATATAAAATAATTGCAATAAATAAATAAAATAGAATTATACCAATTTTCATGAAACAATGGCTTCCTCCGTTGCCTTGGCTAAGTGGTTTAGCTCCTCATATTAATCACTTGCTCTAGATTCATGATTACAGCTCAAAAGTTGATTAAAAGATGAAGAAATACTAAAACAGAAAGTTTAAGACTAACAGAACGCGTCTAGAGAAAAACGATACTTTGCTGCTGCAGTAAACAACGACACAAGCTGCTGCTGTTGACGCTGTTGTTTTAAGACCGCCGACAGATAGTTTACTGTTGAAGAACGACTGTCCTTGTTAGTCGTTCTTCGTGTTCTTGAAGCTTTTTAATGGCAGCAGCAGCAGCAGAACTGGTTCCTGTATGTTGCTCGTTTTTGATTCTCTGAGGCTCTAAACTTCTCCTAAGGGTTTCTAACCTCTTCTATGACTTTTGGAAACCTATTTTATACACAAAAGGACCACCAAATCTTCACGAAATCTTTTGGTTTATCTCTTTTTTTCTTTGGCAGCAGGTCACGATAATTTCTTCCCAAGTCTTCTTACGCGGCTTCTGTGAGTTCCCAACTTATCCCAAACTCTTAGTTAGATATAGTATAATCTATATGAATGTATATCTGCACTCTAGTCACGCTGGGACTCCAAATTCGACTCAAACAGGACCCAATATCCGTCTTCTTCCCTGTTTAGCTCTCTTCCCCTTTCACGGCTTATCCAGCCAATTCTGGCCCTTCAAATCACCTTTATCAGCCCTGTTATGAAGTAACAAGTCCATACCACCGAAAAACAGAGGTTGAATCTCCATAAAACTCGTCCAAAAATCGAGTTGAAAATCTGCCAGTGATAGCATTCATGAAACCAGTTTCCCGCCAAAATTCTGTTTTGGATTTGGGAAGGAAACTGACCTCCCCCTATCCAGTCTTGGTGTCCCTTTAGCACATGCCTATAAATGGGTTACCCCTTATCCAAAGCGAGAGTACGAATAGCAAATGTCCTCCCAGGTGCCTTTAACAACTTTTCGAGCCAATTTCGCCGCAGAAACTTATTTCTCCAAAAACACCTACAAAGAGATAAACTACGAAAAATAAGTACAATAACGGGTACTAACAATATGCACAATAGAGATGAAAATAGACACATAAATGCGTCTATCAGTTCACGAGCACATACGTTTTTGTATGCATACTGTGTATGTGTACCAAGGTGTCTTTAGCCGAACATAAACTAACTAGTATGTGTACTGAGAACGCATACTAAAGTTTTGGATCTTCCCTAGTCTCGCCGGTACGTGTACTGAGTACGCATACTACAGCTCCAGACCCATCACAGTTACGCCGGTACGTGTACTAGGTACGCATACTGTCTTGTACCCAGAAGTCAGTATTTCTATAAAACTCTCGATAATCGATTTGAAACATCCTCAGAAGACGACCAGGTAATCTCACACATACCACTTGTTCCAAGTAATTATCAAATAATTACTTAATCAATATGAAACGTCCCAAGTTAACAATAGATGATTGTCTCACACAGATCATATAAAATGTTCAAGGTTATTTTCACATGATTGAAATGAATCAATTCGAAACATTCATGAGTAATGATAGTATCACATATCATTGTTCGGGGCTATTTTTAATTGATCATCTTGAACAATAAATTGTTCGAATGACACATAACTTAACTCATATTTCGAGGAATATATTTGGAATAAACACAGCTCAAAAATTTCATTGTGTAATAATTTAAAGTCTACTTAGTCATACGACTTAATCTCATTTTAGTAGATAGAATAAATATATGTGCGTGAATAGATGGTTCAGTCTTTACATACCTTTTGTCGACAAAGTTCTCCATAGTTCTTCAGTTGATCTCCAATCTAAAATCTTCATTTGATCTTCCTCTTTAATTGGTGAACGCGGTGAAGTCTGATGCTCAACTACACACTTCTATCATGAACCGAGACAAGACAACGTAGTAGACTAGAAACCAAGATATAGTTTTTATCAACTAAATTTGACAACAAGCTTGAGATAGAAACACTTGCGAGTTTCACCGAGCAATGCTCTAACAAATTTATCTAGATCAAAGGAAAGATTTTTCTTTAATCTTTGATCAAAAATGAAATTATAGGTATATGGTTAGAGGAAGGTAACGCTAGTCTTAACGATGGACTGTGGAGCAACTCTTAGGGATATAAAAGACATCACCTAGGAGAATCAAGTGCATATATTCTTGTGAGAATCAAGAGGCGTATGCGCACAACTGCAACAAAGTAGTTTGGAGTGTTTATTTTGTCTTAAATAAATTCCAGACCGAGGTCTTATATTAGGCTAGTATTTGTAGCGGCTTAATACTTTGCGTCTTCAAACTGGACATGGTCACAAGGTTTTACTGCTAGTTTGCAGATTTCCTCGTCAACAAAATTTCGGGTGTCTTTCTTTAATTTTATTTTTGTATTATTAATTGTATCTTTATAATTAAAAGTACAAGCAAATTGTAAGTTAATCAATCCTTGTGATTCAGGAATATAAGAGATTATCCAAAGATATTTTCCTATAGATTTAATCACTGAGTTAAAGTTTACTCAAGAAAATAACTAGTCTGTCGGTTAGGTGACAAAAAAGTTAGTGGTGTACTTGATAACCTCCATTCTTTCAAGCATACTTAGTGTCGCTAAACTTGTGTAATAGTAGTAACACTCAAACCAAGATTGGTATAAAAAACAACAAAGGTTTTTATTATACACTATATAAACGAAATGCTTGTACACAAGTTGGGGATAATTCCATTCAAGGTTGACCTAGATTGGTTGGTTACACGTCAGGTTGGATTCATAGTGTTATTCGTGGTACAGTGAGATCTAAATTAAAATATTAATCGGACGACAGTGAGCTTCAAGTCGATTTTGTTACTGAGTAGACCCAACTTGAGCATGTTACTCACATCCGAAGGGGTACCTCCATATATCGATTATCCTACCCTCTCTGGTTGGGTTTTTTGTTCTCTACGCATACCAATAAATATAGTTCATGTACTCGCTACAGTTCTTAGGAAAATTCAATTGTCCATAGCTACCTGAATAATATTACTTCCAAGCGTGAACGGGTCGAATAAATCTTATCATTATCATTCATACGTACCTTTTTAATAAATGAACTATCTTTTTTGGGAAACAAATCTAAAAGAAATAAAATTGTCGGGAAATATTATGATTGTCTTATCACGCCACCACAAAATGAGATATCATCACAATAATGCGATATCAAGAAGTATGTCATCCAACTTGTAGTATACATATCTATAAGTACCACGTGATTTCAAACTAGCATGACACACCAAATACAATGAAACCCACAAAAATTAGAATCATAGTTAGCATTCTATACAAATACATAAAATTCTTCATAAAATGAGTTTTTCAGGAGACGAAAATATAAGTAATGATTCGTTAACTTTACCATGTTGCGCTATTGTGATTGTGATCAGCTTATAATAATAAACCATAAAGTAAGGAGTATTAATATTGGCCGTGTTAATGTTACATAACTCTTTTTGTTGCTAAGCGAAGGAATTCTCGATTTAGCGTCAGTATTACAAACTGAGGTGTTTTTGCATGACAAATTTGGGTTACCCGATGCACTACAAAAAGAAAATTAATCGATACTTAATTCAAATTTGTAATATAAATTGAATGCATCAATCTGAACCAAAAAAAGAAAAACTTACTTCAATTTCAAATTGACATTATTTGATAGCAATGGAGGTATTGTTCCTGAAAAGTTGTTATCCGCCAAATTTCTACGAGAAGCAAAAAATTAAATCAAAACTATTTATTCTTTTTTTTTTAAGGTTTATGAAGGAAACTTTGAACTTACAGTACTCTGAGCTTGGGAAATATGCCAAGAAAATCAGGAATTTCTCCCATCAAACTGTTGTTGTGCAAATCTCTGTCAAATAGATAGATAAAAATATAATAACAATTAAAAAAAATATATCAAATTCAATAGGTTATTTCTTACTGCAACACTGACTCACATGGTATCAAGAGCATCCATGTCGCTAAAATCTGGTAAAGTGCCTACTAATCCAAGGTCATTGAGATACCTGTAAAAATCCATCATCAGGTCGAGTTTACAAGGGGTGATAGTTTAACTCGCGAGATTGGGGCATACCCAGATTAATTGGGGTATACCATATAAAACAAAATATGGTCATTAGTAAAATCTAAACCCCTTAGCCATATATTTTCAAAAAAAGGCAAAAATTCCCTTGTTTAATTCGCAGTAATAAACATGTTTAATTTAATTAATTTAATTAGTTGAATCAAAAGTTATGAAATTTTATTTTGGTTGGATTGAACTTATGGATTTTGTCAGAAGATTTTTGAGATTTTTTTTATTTTGTAACGGAAATGAAACCACACTAGCCAAACACTTTTAAAAAGGGGATTGCACGGCTGCTTAATGGTCTCATTCTCCGAATTACAGAAGAAATCAACACTTTCAGAAATTACGGTATGGAAAGTCGGCATGCTCGACCAAACTAGAAGATAACAACCTTCTCTAGCTGACAAGTTATTAATTCCAGAACACGGAGACTAATATTTAGTCGTCAATGTCGAGAATGTCAACCACTGGCGACCAAAAAATTTATACACACAAAGAAAGGTTGATTTTAGTTGTTATTGGTCGTCATGATCGAAATTGCATAAGGTATGACCAACACTAAGTCGTCAAGGTAGTTTCCCCAACCATGCCGACTAATAGCAAAAATGTACACAGACAGACTGTTTTATGGTAGTTATTGGTCGGCAAGGTTCAAGTTTTCAAAACATGACGACCTTAACTATCATAACACTAGTCGGCAAGGTATAAGGATGAATATCATGACGACCTTGTGAATGTATTTTCAGAGATGAAAAGTCGTCATGATATTTATCCCAAAAAGATGACGACCAAAATAAAACTAAAAAAATCGTTAAGGTCGATGCAGAGATACCCTGGCGATTATATAACTGCAAATCAACAATTTAAATTTTTTGACCTTATTTTGACAATCAAATACCAAAATAAAATATTGGTCGTTAGGTTGGGAAGGAAAATGAATTCATTGAGTTTGATAAAAACAAGGGGCTACTTTTAATCCACTGTGATAACGATGGAAGATTAGAAATAGTGGTTGTTACTTGTTAGGTTGGGCAGGGGAGTGAAATGTGTTTTAGGTTGGGAAAAACAAGAATTTGGTGAGGAGAAATTAACCCTATGTGGACAGCCCTTAGCCTTTCAGACAAGTCAGACAAGTGCATTTAAAAATAAGTATACCTCGGTTAATCCGGATATACCCCAATCATTTGTTTTCTATTTAAGTTGAAGTGGTGAGAGAAAGATCATCTTCTAATTCGGACCAGGTCAAAGTGGTGAGAAAAAACATCATCTAGTTCAGCTTGTGAACTCGGATGTTTCATGTTCACATTTTTGATGAGTTTCAAATCATAAACGCGATTAGGATTCATAGCTTTTGAAATATTTGTGATCTTAGATAAATCATGAACGCGACCATTATTAATACTCCTTCAAAATGAAAATGATTTTTCAAAAGCTATAAATCATAAACGATTAGTACTAATCCATGTTCCACTCCGAACTCTTTCATACACTAGTGGTTGTTAACGGACCTTGCTACACCCGGGACAACAGGGGCTTGTCCAGATTTGGTAAACAAGAATGTAAAAGAAGATTTTTCTTACAGTGCTGTAATGCGAGGAGAATCGGCATCAGAACTACATGCAACCCAATCCCAAGTGTAAGGTGAAGGTAAACAAGGATCTCCATTCCAATCTCCAAGTTGCAAAAAACTCTTTTGCAATAAACTCAACGAATTCACTAACATCAATTTTATGAAAATAAGTTAAGAAAGTTTGTTAATTCAATATATCTTAATATTAAGCTCAAAGAGAGAATTACCATCACTTGAATTGGTTCCTTGAACTAATTTGTCACCGACAGTATATCCTTCAATGGCATTGATTAACGGAGGCAGAGTTGAATCATCTGTCGGTACAAAGTCAATCGAGTATGACGAATTGGTGGCAAAAGAAGTCACATTGAAAATGAGGACCTCCTTGGCGAATCCGAAATGTGGTGTCACACGGCTACTAGGACGAATATCAACACCATCGAGTTTATTATTGACTAATATATCAAATGACCGTTTCTGAGTAGAATTTAGTCTAGTCGCTTCCGAGAAATATGCATTGTGATTGATAGGAACTTTAGGATCTGAAATTCCAGTATAAGCCAGTTTCTCAGATGAACTCAAATGCGTCTTTAATATAGCCTTAGGGGGGGCATCGTAATTATTAAGCAGAAATGCTACAGGTGGGGATGACAGGCTACTGTTTTTAATCTCAATCAATTGTTTAAGTGCTGCGCTTAGAGACTCGAGAGCTTTCTCGTCGTCAATGATGACATTTCGATATAGCGAGTTGCTTCTAACTCCAATATTGGTTTGAAATGGTGCCCAAATTCGATCAACGTCATCATCAGGGTGCCTACATCATCAACAAAGGTTTTATATACTTAAATGTTCATGGATGTGGAATTAGTCAGTAGCCCTTGCAGGCTGAATATAGATATATGTGCATACCTTATGGTTGTGCTGGTACCGAAAGCAAATCTTTCAAAGAAAAACAATGGATGATTACGGTTGATATAACTGTAAGTTAGAGGCTCATTCAAACTTCTTACTTCAAGAGCCGATATAAATGGAATGTTATCTGGTTGTGTTTGAGCAAGACATATGTTTATATTTTTACCCTTGTTCAATGAAAATACCATTTCTGCATATATGATACTGTCTTGATCTGTGACAATTTGTGACCAAGTGTTCCCGTTGAATTGAAGACTGAAAGTCGGTGGGATGAACTTATTGTCATAGTTCCCGTAGTAGAAACTAGCTCGAACAAGGAATTTTTCACCCTTAGCAGTCGAGGTAGAATCCTTAGCTTTATCATCGATATCTATTGAATAGCAGTTCTTTTTACGAGTTGGGAATGCTCTAAGACTGCTCATAACACGAGAATCCCAGGCCTCCACATCAGGTGCATCGATCATAACTTTATGAGTTTCTCCGGTCTGTATGTAAGGACCGTCCTCAACCCATACGATTGAATTGTAATCAGTATAAGGTTTCAACGAAGAAGAGCCACAATCTATGCTCAAAAAAACTGTAATGACAAACATTGGAATGTCAGTACTTCATCAGCATTTTATGTTATAGCACAGTGCAAGTATTAAAGAAAAAAAGTGAATTACCTTCTGCATTTACTGGTACAAGGACCAGAAAACAGGAGAAGTGTGAAAAGACCGAAAGGAGGAGGAGAAGCAGATTGGGAATTTGGTGATTCATGGTGTTAGTCTGAACTCATAAGAAGATGAGAAGTTAGAGAAGGAGCTTATAAAGGAGAAGCATTTTTGGTGTAATGGATAAGTTTGAAGCCTGAAATTTTAAAGAACAAATTGGTATTCAGTTAGTGCTCTGTATGTCATAGTCTTCTCAAATGGTGATGATCATGGACAACCACCTTGTAGGGTGTTGGATCAAGTCGTAGGTAGCATAACCATATTAATATAATCTTTCCTTTTTCCGCCCCAATCATAAAGTCACCACGTTGACCGAAAAGACTCAGACAAGTCAACAATTTACAAAGAAAAACCTTACTATTTCCGAGGGTTAGATCCCTTCCAGTTACTAAATGCAAACATAAGGTCAGTATGCTAGCTTTTTAAATTTTAGTGGTTTGCACCTGAAACAGTTCACTATATAAAAAAAAAAGTAATGTAAATACTTGTACAATATTTCTGGGTAGAGAAATACCAGATGCTTAAGTAACAAATACAATTAAAACCCAATATAAATACCTGACAACTAAAATTATCTATCATTTTGTCCTGCAAAATTGGGGAATTCCCTCTGGCTTGAATTTTTTCTTCTTAGAACTCCAGGCTAGTCAAAAATGGATGCATTCATAATCTAATATAAAATACTCTATTCGGATAGCTTGAGGGGATGAATTAGAACACCATTGCGAGCTGCTGAATTACGTCCCCATCTACCTAGCCGCGGCTCCTGTTTTAACAAAGATATAAATTGAAAAAACGATTCAGGAATTCAAGTTTGACTTCGTTGGAAACGAATCTGTCCAAATAAACCCAAGTATATTACAGAATCAGTCTAGCTTGGCCTAATTAGACAGATGTTGCTACCAGGGAAAGCTAATTAAAACATCAAGGACCCCTGCAAAAAGATAGAAAACTACCAGAATAGGTGAAGGAAGTTACTTTGGGTCAATTCAAACTAACCACAGAATGTCATTAATTAGTTATGTAGTTACACTTAGTAACAGGTTTAATCAGGATATAAATAGATGGAAAGACTGTCAATGAGTCTTTTGAACTGACAAAAATAACTGGTTTCTTCTACAACTACATAACTATATTCTGTGCAACTACGACGTGATTGAGGCCTAAAGAACGTCCACACTCAGGACTTCTGACAGAAGTCTCGCCTGATAAAATTTTAGTATTTTTGTTCCAGTAGGATTTTTAAGTAAAAGGCCTTTACAAATCATCAAAAGGAAGAAAGACAAAAAAGAAAAGAAAAAAAAGATACAGCATAAAATGTAGGAAAGGACAAAGAGAAACAAATAGGAGCACAAACAGACCTGCCCAACTCCAGCTAGAAGGAACCGCCCAGATTTTGCAAATGCTAAGGAATTTACAAAGCCAACCTGTGACCCACAAAAATATCAGAATAACAGGAGTAATTGAAGCATTTGCATAAACAATGGGCAAAGAATACAGATGGTCTCTTAATGAGGAAATAAATTGAACATCCAAGATGATACTTGCAACAATAAAGGCGAAATCAATAGTTGGGTTTATTTTTTGACTGATGGTAAACCTCATAAGTGGTCATCTTGACCACATAAAACCTCATACCTGGTAGAAACAATTCATCTCAGATAAACATAGCATATGCAGCCAATAATTTTATTGGAGAAGTGCTAGAGGAAGATATATCATGATGATCAACATGGATTTCTAACTAAAGCATGTAAAAAGTTCAATACAATCAATTAAGAGAAGTAAAGCAGAAGCAGCGCAAGGATATGAAAAATATGTAGGTCAAGGCATCTTAAAAACATTATATGTACGGAGGCGAAGGCAGGATAGCTTACAAGTGGAAGATCATGCAAGGGCCGGATGGTTTTGGCTTCACCATCAACTGCCCATAGATGCACCGAACCATTACCAGCTCCTGATGCAATGAGATCACTGCTTCTACACACAGCGACTGAACCAACCCAAGATCGCACAGATGAACAGAGTCCTTGAGCTTTTAAATTTCCATTTCCTGTTGGAAGAATGTAGAGAAATGATAATTTTTAACAAGACATATTTACCATATACAAGGTGCAATGGTTACACCACTACTACATTGTTGTTAAGCTAATGTGAACACTCTAGCAGTGGAATTGCAAAATATTCATACCTGCGACATCTCCATTGGGGATTCTGTTATCTTTTGTAGATGATGATTCATCATAAGAAGCCAATACTGGATGTGCATTTTTTACAATAAATGCAGGCTTTTTCCGCATTGGATTCCAAAGCTCAATACTCCCATCATCTGATCCCGATAAAAATTCATCATTGCTGATAAAACAACAACACTCTAAAGATGCCGCTGGAGCACGAAAAAGTAGCTGTGACTCCTCTGCTATCTGTAGTTATGAAAAGCTCAAACTTTTAGTGGCACACGAAGCATGTAAAATCAGGTCCCTGCAAGATCATAAACCAGACTATGGTAGTTTTTCTAATTCCCTACCAAACTAAAGGGAAACAATATATAATATGAGAACGAGAACGAGAACGAGAACAATGGGCAAGTAAAATTTCGGGCGTAAACTCCAAGTTCAGCTCAAATTCAATGGCCGTACTGACAAGGAGCTGGGGCAGGAGAGACAACTTAACTAACGTGGCAGGGAGAACCAGGAGCTGGGGCAGGAGAGACAACATAACTAACGCGGCAGGGAGAAGCAATATCTTTGGATTAAGAATTCACTCATGGATCTTTTATTCCTTTAAATGAGTCGGAATACATATGGGTCATGTTTAAGTAAAAACATCCAGAAACATCTAGAAATAATGAGATCTCACCTTAAATAAGCGCATAGTCCGATCACGTCCCACAGACAGTACACGTTCTTTCCGAAGACAATCAATTGTCAAAACTTCACCTTGGTGACCAAATAAAGTGTCCATGTATGCTCTATCTTCCACATTCCATAACTTGATTGTCCGATCATATGATCCAGAAATTAACTGGGAAGCTCCTTGTCTAAAAGTCAAACATGATACAGGGCCTCTATGACCGGGAAATGCCTGTAAAGCAATGGTCGAAAAAATTGTCATATAAGAACCACAAAAGCATAATCATTTCAACCTTTTAGTTGCCTTTACAGATGTTTTAACTAGAGTTTGCATTAGTATGGGTGTATAAAAATAGGCCACTAAGGTACATACTAACACAACACAACACAGACCTGCCCATAAACATCTTATCAATATCCCTGAGGACGGGACCCCCATTAGATAAGTTTGATAAGTTCACTATAGCATTTTTCCTACATAAAGATCCTGCCTAGATAATTAAACAAATGCTCTGAACACAATCAAGAGAACTCTTGTTTTACAATAATTTCACCTTTCTTCTATAACAAGCACTAGGTGGGGAGTTTCCAATACCTCAGACTTATCTGATTCACTGCATGTATGATTAAAGATTAATACATCATTACATCCTAATAGTTTCAGTGGTTCTTCAGAATTCCACCTCCATAGTGACTATACCCTATTGCCCTATAAACAGTGGAAGTACAGAGGCCTAACCTTTCTCTGACAGGCCACATGCACCATTATCTGTAAACTAGAAATTCCTAAGGTCTACAAAAATATACTATACATATTCACCTCCATGAAAATTGTGATCTATTTATGCATGACAAATTAGGCATAACATTAGCTGCTTCAAGTTTCCCCATAGCAGTCCATTACCTAGGGAAATATTTAACATGAATCTCTACACCAAGGAAAACAAAAGGAAGTTTACCTGAATGTGCTGTCGTGTACGGGTATCCCATAAGTGAACATGGCGGTCCAAGCCCCCAGTGGCCAAATATCGACCATCAGAGCTAACAGCTATTGAGAGAACATGTTTACTTGCCTTTTTGGCAGGATTTTGAGGATTTTTTGCACCATGCGAATTCAAGATTTCTTTGCTTGGCCACGTATATTTACCACTTCTCCCACTTTCTACATCCCATTGAATAATGCTTCCATCTTTAGAGGCTGAAAAGCCTGTCAAATCATCATCAGCCAGAGCTATAGCAGTAACAGACTGACCATGCCTCGCTATTAATCGAAATTCGTCATGAGATTCTGGCTTTTGAACCCTAAGATGTTCAGAAAGCTACATTAGATTCTTTAGATTCAAATTATTAAAAAAACATGCATGTAAATGAAAGCTAACATATGCTTAGTGCTAAAATAATAGAATATTTTTCTCTCAAATGCATGAAGCTAATGGTCAATTGTACCAAGCAATAGATATGCAGCACAAAATCAATAGAACCACCCGATCTAGTTAACGACATAGGTTAAAGATAAACAAAGCACCGTTGGTGCTTTGCTAAAGTAGGCAAAATAATCCTAAATTTATTTTTAGATGGTATAACCACTAGGGTGACCATGTCTGCAACTGAAACTCCACAACAAGACTTTATGCACTGAATTGTTCACACTGACCAAATTGTGCACCAGAAAATATGTAAAACAGAGATCCGCAGGAGATGCTTGGTAATCCTACCGGAAACCTTAAAATGGTATCTCATTCTAGAAAACAAAACATTGACACCATCCATACACAAAATATCAATTTCTGAAACCAAATTAAATCTGTTCTTGTTTACCCCCTCTTCAAATCCTTGACTAGTTCGATACCCTGCAATCTTTTGAATCCTAAATCTTATTACTCACAGAATTCACATACTTGTCGCATTATGCAAAGTTCCTTACCAAATCACAACAACATTCTTAATATTTTTCACTCAGTCAAATGCTTTGAAATAATTAGGAAAAATAAAATAAAATTAAAAAAATCTTATTACCTAGCAGCGAATAATTTCCGCACTCGATCACTCTCTTCGAGCTGTTTCTGCTGAAGTAACTCAGTTACCGATTTTCTTATACCTGTCTGCTCCTCTTCATCACTATCCTCTTCACTATCATCATCTTCTTTCTGTTCCTTTGCAATCCTTTTAATATTTTCTAAATATGCCTTAGCAACTCTATGTTTTCTTTCATCAGCAGTTTCATTAGCAAATTCATCCTCTTCTTCTTCTTCATTATCTCTACCATACTTAGTTTTTTTATCATCTTCTTCATCTACTTGATTATCATCACTATCATCACTCTCAATAATACCATTATCACTCTGAAACTTCTTTCTTCTCTTTGAATCGTGACTAAAGAATGAATCCTGTTCTAGTTTTAATGGATTTTTCCTGCTCTTTTTTACACTTGTTGTTTTCTTCGTTAGTTTGTTCTTCATAATAACTAATCAATCGGTAGAAGGCGATTTGAGATTGATGTTTTTTTGAGATTCTGCAGTAACCAAATCAGGAATTAGGGTTTAGAGAGCTTTCTTTTATTTTTTGTTTACAGCTAGGGTTTTTCAGAGACGAAAGAGGAGGGTTTTGTTGTGGCGGTCTACAGAGTTGAGAAAATGAGAAAAGAGAGAATAGGCAAGAGGAGAGTGTTTGCATTTTTGGGCCCAACACTATTTTCCCGATATAGAGATCGGTTTTTGATGGGCTTAAATGAATAACATGCTATTCAGTGGGTGAACAACGGATGGGTGGGTGTCAGGGATTTTATCCAAACCGCTAAAAGGTGGATACCCAATCCATTTCTCGGTGGATTGGGTGCAAGTGAATTTTTCAAGCCAGACGTTTTAACAGGTTGGACGCGGGTGAGGTACTTACATTTAGAAGCCTGAGAAATAATGAGGATCAGAAATGAGAGAGGGGGATAAAGTTAAGGATATAATGGACTCAATATGCATGATCAATCTTTTGTTGTTTGTGTTTGTTGTACACATTATTAATACTAGTCTTTTGTAATTTTGTTTTTGAAATCCGTCAATCCACCCAGTTCATCCGTAAATATTTTATCCATTGGGTAATGGACTGGACGTGGGTGCATCCGTCATTTTAATAGATTGCACACTGGCGGTGCTAAATCCGCACCAACTCACCCGTTGCTCACCCCTAGTGGGTGCAGATTTGGTATCCCTGTGTCCAATCCATTTAAATGGCGGATTTGAGATTTTCACCCATGTCCAATCCATTACCCGCTGGGTGTGATATCCGTAGGTGAGTGGATGAGAGGATTGGATGTGGATGGATTTGCGGATCTAAAAAATTATAAACGTAAACGGATAAATGGCGAACATGAGTAATATAATTTAATTTTAAAACTTAGATTGCTAAAACATAAGTAACTAACAAAACAAGAGTAACACAATATCTTTCCAACAACCAAAATTGTCAGATATATGGATATATATGAAGTCCTCTGATCAATCCAAAATTGATACTTTTGGAATATCATATCATTGAGGATCTTCAATGCTTATCAATCGCAAACTATATATATTATTTACGAATTTTTTGTAATAACTTATATGTTATAATACTAACATTATATTTAGGATCTGGTGTCCAACGAATGGATGATGTTCCACCCGCGTCCAAACCTTGAAAACGACCGGTTTCAAAAATTTACCCACGCCCAATCCTTCAAGAAATGAATTGGGTGTCCACCCACCAAAATACGGATTGGTTTGAGTAAAATCCGCGGATTTGGGTGTTTTTGTTCACCCCTGCTATTCACGCAATGTAGGAATTAACATTTAGTCCGATTTTTAGTGGGCTTAGTAGGTTCTAGTCTTGCCTCGTCAAGATCAATACTCGCTAGTCCAAGAAAAAAATCGGGTGGATTGGTCCAAAAATTGGACGGCCGGTCCTTTTTTTCACCCACCCAAAAATATATGTTTTTTATATAACCCTAAATGTCCTTAAGCTATAATATGTTAGTTTTGAAAAGAGAAAAATAAAATCACAGGAAATAGAGGAGTGAGGGAGAAAGGCGATTTCAAACTAGAGAATCACAAAATATTTGATTCATCTCGATTTAATTCGAAACAAGCATGAAAAACCTAAAAACCATCATCAAGAGCGTTTGTAGTTGGAGAGATATTATAAATCAGTAATAAAAAAAGTTGATGAGCATCATCATCAACAATTGAATCTAAAGATATTCGTCAACAAAAATGATTGTAAAGATAGGTTTCATCTTTTCTTATCACTCATTCGATTTAGAGCTATTAGTTTAACATCTTCGAAATTGAATTTGGTATTTAATTTTGAAGGTATTTAATTTTTCCTATAGCATCATTTTTGAGATTCTCTAGTTAAATTAAAAGCATTCGATTTAGAGTTACTAGTAAAAAGGTATTTAATTTTACTCATTCGATTTCGGTTAAATTTGGTTTTGGGGGGTTTTATAGTACTAAACTCAAGCCCATCAGCCAAAATTTTTCCTACACGGTCCAAAAGACCAAATTTTCTCTTAGGACATGGATACCAACTCAAGAATCCAAAGGAAAGTTTTGTTGATCAGTTGGGTTATTGTGAGGTTACTAATCTTCTACGCTGCACTCGGTGTTGTAAGACCGGATTATTAGTTGGTTCCTGTTCACCTTGATTTATCATAAGACCGAACAAAAGTTTATAGTTATTTCTGTGGGAGAAAGATTTATCTATTAGAACTCTTGTAAGACAGAGTTATCCGTGGGAGACATATTGGTTTATAAATTCTTCGACTTTAGGTCGTATCAAATCTTGGTTGCGTGGTAGACCAGCCAAGGAAATAAAGTGCGCAGGGTCTTACGAGATTCAAGAGGAGTAAGGAACGCGACTGCACCTTAATCAGTGTGAGATTGGTTAGGGCTCAACTACATTCCAGTCTGAAGTTAATTTGTAGTAGGATAGAGTCTGTAGCGTCTTAATACAATATGGTGTTCAAAACTGGACTACGTCCCCGGGTTTTTCTGCATTTGCGGTTTTCTCGTTAACAAAAATTCTGGTATCTGTGTTATTTCTTTTTCGTATTAGATTTTATATAGTTTAAATATCACAGGTTGTGCGTAGTTCAATCAATTGAGAAATCCGACCTTAATTGTTAGATAGAAACTTATTGGCACTTGAACATTGGTCTTTAGTACCGTTCAATTTATTCTCATATTAATCAGTTCACGGGCTCCGTCACGTTGAGTTGCTGATTGATTTGAGAAAGAGATATAACTCTTGGATATATTTCCGTGATTGATTCTGATTGTCTAGTTGATTCTCTTGGAATTATATCGGAGTTTAGTCCATACAGATTTCCGAACGAAATATTGGGTGTGGTTGTTAGACCCCTTCTTTTTCAGGTTCACCCACGATATTCCACTCCCACATTCTTCCAGTCATCTACAAACGTCACATTTACTGGAGACAAATATGTTAACTACTTCTGCAATATAAATAGGTTCATAAATCTATTTGATAACTTAACTTATCTAAATCTAACTCAGTTCAAGGGATATCAGTTGAACACAACAGAACATAACTCAACTAATCTGATCAAAATTCACTGAAAGTTCACCAAACTTGCAGAAGTCTCCAACACATCCACAATCCTTCAATCATCATTGAACTCACACAATTCTCAGCTTTTCTCATACAGATCGACCCTCATCCCTCTTAGTAACCGAAATGGCTCTGGAACCACCATTGTATTGGTTTAGGCCGAAGTCCTACAGATTAATCTTTAGAACTCAAAGCACTCCCTAAAGTGTATCTGTTAAAGGTTTAAAATTTTTGCTCAATTGAGGATCCTCCTGTTGCACATCCCTCCATTTTTCTTCAAAAACCAGCAAATCGTTTTCACCCATCAACAGATAGGCGACCATAGTTAGATATTAGTCTCTCGGTTACAATCCCAATTCGTCAAAAGATGGTTGATCTTAGGTCAGGCTCAGTTACCAACCCTAACCCTAACTCAAACCATGCTAGCACTAGCAACAGTGGTGAAACTCCAGTCACTCTTCCCATTTCCAAAAACGGCGCTGGTACTGCCCCTCAAACCTACAATATAGGTGTCCATGCTAAACTAATACTGGTACATGCAACTAGTCACTTTTTGGTCGGACTTCTGAAGAAGTGAGGAATAATCCTTCTACTATATCTGACCTCATGCAGATGCAAAAAACTCTTTCCCAAACTCAGGGAGATATGGCTGCATCACAAAAATAACTTCTTGCTTATCTGAAGACCTTGATAGAGCTATTGTTATCTGGCCGATGTCGACAAGAGAAAGGAAAATCTAAGGAAGTTCCCTCGACCGTTGTTCCTGAAATCACCCCAATCCATGTTCTAGGAGATGATAAAGTCTGCAACACTTCAGATAATCCACCAGGGAAGGATCAACCTATCTTCATCACTCATGAAGACTAGGAACTCTTTTTGGAGGATCGTGGGAAGGATAAGACATCCTCAGTCCATTGTCACCAGCCTCCATATCCTTCTGACGTGCAGAGATTTTTTCTTCCCAATGGTTACACTTCTCCATGTTCACGATTTATGGTAGAACATGAAATTATCTAGAACACGTTTCACGATTCTTGGAATCATTGGGAGAGCATGAGTATAACTATGTTGTCCGTCAGAAGGAGTTTTTAAATTTTCTGAAATACAGAGCATACACATGGTACAAAAACATCGCACCAGGATGCATCGCCCGTTGGGGAGAAATTATTAACGCCTTCTATAGAAATACTATTTCGTTTCAGAACAAGTCACCACTCCGATATGGGATGGATGTTTCATAAAAACAATGAACATCCCAATGATTATGCGAAAATATTCAGAGTCCAAACTTTGGATTTTCATTATACAAATATCACTGCAGCTTGTAGAATTGTGCATCAATGGAATAATATCGGTTAACAGATCCTTATTGGAAAATCTCTGATTCCAGACCTTCTCGGAACTTCATGAAGCATCTAAGCGATCAGCAACTACTGCAACTGCTTTACTGGAAAAGGTAAAAACCTACAAATATTAAGGAACCTCGTGAAACTCGTGACAGCAAACGTCTTGTCAATAAGCATTACAATATCCAATCTTCTATGAAATTCATTGCTAAAAGGAGCAAAAGGAAAACCACCGAAACACAACAGCACAAGCATGCTTCTCCAATATCCCAGGCTCATCCAAAAGCGCAAAGGAAGGATAATCAAGCCCGAAATGCACAAGCCCCGACCCAGCGTCAACAAACAAGACATGATCAAACAGACTCAAACTTTGCTCTTCCCATCTAAAAAGTAATCGAGTTACTGGAAGTCTGGGTCCAAGATGGTGCAATCGAATTGACATATATCAGGAGAGATCCAACTGAAGAAGAAACGGAAAACCCTAAGTATTGTCGCTTTCGTAGATTTTTTAATCATCTGACAAGTGAATGCAATATTTTGAAACATATCTTCAAACAAAAGGTTTAGTTGGGGGAGTTTTATCTGGGAACTGAAATATTGCACAAGGACCCTCTCCCAATCAAGACATTTGCTATTTCCGAGCAACCTGTGAATGAAGCAGTTCAATCGTTGGTAGAGCATATATGTGAGTTGCTCTATCTGTCAAATGTACAATGAAAACTATGTTCGCAGGTCTGAACCACATCGTGTCAGGAAGACGTCTACCCATCCTAGAAATATCTCCTAAAACTCCAGTCATAGCAAGGAAATGTAAGACTAGGGACTAGTTACCACAATCAATATAAAAGGAAATGAATCTAGGAGAGTGTTGGTTAATGCTGGTACTGCTATCAATGTTTTTCCACTAAAGGCCCAAAGAGTTGCGGGCATCAGTCGACAAGAACAAACCCATTCTCCTGTTAAAGCATTGCTCGGTCGAACTCGCAAGCATTGCTATCTCAAACTTGTTTGTCAAGTTTAACGACTTAAAAACTTCATTGGGATTCGTAAAGCTAGGTCCGACTATTTTCTTTGTAGTTGTGTATCCTGATCTTACTATTCTATTGTATTGAGTATAATTTTCTCTAAGATCATCTCGAGATTTATCTACGATACGTAAGATATAAAAAGTAATCACAAAGTTCTTCGTCTCAGACTTTGTGGTTCCGCAATAACTTATTCTACACTATATAGTTAAGTTATTGTGATGTGACTAATATCTAGGCTGCACTCGGTGTTGTAAGACCGGATTATATTAGTTAGTTCATGTTCACCTTGATCTTGAATCAAAAGACGGAACAAACATAATAGACATATCTGTGGGAGACATATTTGTTTATAAGTCTTCGACTTTGAGTCGTAACAACTCTTAGTTGTGGGTGAGATCAGTTAAGGGAATCAAGTGCGCAGGGTCTTGCGATATTCAAGAGGCATAAGGAACACGACTGTACCTTAATCAGTGGGAGGCTATATTATGTCTCAACTACATGCCAGTCCAAAGTTAAATTATAGTAGGATAGTGTCTGTAAAGGATTAATACAATTTCGTGTTCAAGTCTGGACTAGGTCCTGGGGTTTTTATGCATTTGCGGTTGCCTCGTTAACAAAACTTATGTTGTCTGTGTTATTTATTTTCCGCATTATATTTTTATTATATGATTGAAATATCACAGGTTGTGTGTAGATCAATCACAGATGATAAATCCGACCTCGTTTTTTGGATAAGACTTGATTGACACTTGGACATTGGTCTTTGGTACCATCTGCGTTATTCTCATAATAATCAGGTTTTCTATCTAAGTGATTTATTGATTACATTGATAAAGAGATAAATCTCCTTGATATATTTCATGATTAAGCTCAGTAACTTGGTGCTCTCAAGAATTGTATTGGAGTTTGGTCCATACATATTGCCGAACGAAATAGTTGGGTGTGTTTGTTGTACCCCCGCGTTTTCATGTCCCATCTCAATCAGAGACCATGAAGGAGCTCCCATAGATGCTTATGGATACATCATCCTCAAGATGAGGATAGGTCCAACCTGGACGGAAAACAAGTTTTATATAATAAGAGAGGATCTAGGATATGACATGATACTTGGACGAACGTGGGTATATTTTTACTAGGGGACCACCGACAAAGTACCTTCGATTGCATGCCTCTCTGACAAAGAAAATTATGATCCAGAAGACTTGGTGGACGCTTCATCGTCATGTCACTTGGAGGAATTCGTAACTATAATGGGGTTGAAAGAAGAACCTGAAGAAGATGTATTGGCATTCATCAAGATATTCTACACTCAGGAAAGTTATATATTCTACTAGGAGCTCTGCTGTTGCAAGACGCTATCTGCAATATTTTACCAATTGGCTGAGTTACTCCACCTCAAATTGAGCATCATACTGAGGCACTCATTGCTGAGATGATGTCCAATCACGGAAAAGAATATCTTGGATATTCCCCCAAAACCTTGAAGGAGTGTCCACATGTGCCATAAAATCGGAAAGCTTTGACGTCTGCACATACGTGGAATCACATTGTAAAAGGAGTGCCGAACCAATAGAAGATATTCAGGGCAAGGACAATCAATCCTAACAAATTTCATGAAGGAGATTTAGTTCTCAAAGCAACTAAGCACAATCTTTATTCTATAGTGAACTCCCAACGAGAAGGACCTTTTATGATTTCCAAGTATGTTGTTGGTAGATGCTACAAGTTAGTTGATATGGATGTCAAGGCAGGTGTGATAGTAATACAAGATAATCGTCTCAAAACATTTGACGCTTGAGACATTCGGCGTTTGAGATATTCGATGTTTGAAGCACGAACGTCTAAAACATCTGAAGTTTTCATTTAGGATTTTCTTTCACCTGTATTTTCAATTCCTCCAAAACATATGCAATAGTTTCATTCAATGATTGAATTAATTCCCTTTCAGCAATTAATCATAGTTCATTTACTTAAAGAAAGTCTCTATCAAATCCAAAAGAAAATCCCGACAACTGTCATTCATCTACTTACCCAAAACTAACAAAAAAATCAAAATAAAATAAAACCTCACATATCTCAGGAGTTTAAGTATATAGTTCAAGAGATCATGGAATGAAAACTAAATAAAATTGGCAAAGTATGGTTTTTGCTCTTCATAAAGCGCCATCTCCATATTCTGCAAAGTAGCCTTTTCCAACTCCATCTCTCTAGTAAGGCATCTTCATCCCCCTTTCCATTACAGCATCACTGGAAAGAGGTACTCTTTTCTTTCGTGTCTCCTTGGTGACATCAATTTTTTGACAAAGCCACCCCACGTAAAAATCGTATCCTTCAGAAGTCTTTAAATCGTATTCCCTATCAAATAATACATCTTCAGTGACGGTACCTATAGCTCTGGTTCGTATGTCATTTATGACACACAACATATCTTCTACTCGGATTATTATCAGAAAGTAAACATGCTCACACTCCTTGATAGTTGCAATGTGATAGTATCTTCGCCATATTTCACGACACAAGTAAGCATCTAGTGAAGACGATAAATCCACCCACTATTTCATGATACTTGAGTGGATCGCCGAATGGAGGTTCCAAAGCAACACCCGCATTAGGATATTCATGCAACACCATACGAGTCTCCATTATCATATTAATATCTTCCATCTCTGGAGTGCCATCAACTTGAATTGTAGTATCTCCTATGGATTTAAAAATAACATCTTTATGACCCTGAGGAGCATAGATAGTTGTATCACCACTTTGGTTCACAAGAATTCTCATGTCATCATTATTACCCTCATTATCCTCTATCTCGTCGTTTTGCACCTAATACGACAAATATGAGTTAGAGTGCTTCAAGCGTGGAATTCAAATGGAAATCATAATATTTATAACGTAAGTAAAATAATATCATAAAAATTCTTCATTAGGCATCCAAGACACAAGAAAATAGTATAAGGACCAAAAAAATACGTTTTTTTGACACAAATTGTCTGAGACAATTTTGAACTGTTCTGTACAAAATGCAGAAATATGAGCAATTGGAAAGGAATCTAAGGATGGGTAATATTTATTATCTTCGTATGGATGTCCTCTACAATATATACAAAACTCAAAGCAATTGGATGAATGAGCTAAAATATGTGGACGAAACATCAAACAACATGACAACTGAAAAGTTTCTGAAAACTTCCTGGAAGTTTACTGTTTCATCGATTTCGACCCCTAAACGGGCTCAAAACCCAAAAATATTCTTTGAAAATCCTAGGAAATTTCTCGAGAATCAAAAATTTACGGTAGATCACAAAAAACTGATTTAAATAAAGATTTTACAGCGTGTTTGCTAAATGATCGAATTCTGAATTTTCTAACGACGTATTATGGAAAGGTTTATCATTCATTCATTCATATGTATCCTCATTCATTCAATCACAAATCATCAATTCCATACTTTTATGAAGATAATATAATATGGATACTTACTTGGATGGTCTCCGAACCGTCCGGAGTAATCATTATTTCCGGTGTTACCATTAGAATCACCATTACCTCCATTCGGTTCGAATCGTGGTGGTTTCCTTCCTTATCATTCTCCGAAGACGAATAAACATCATCATTACCTCAGTCTTCAAGAGAAATCTCCTCCTATAAACAATAATAACAAACATTATTGTTTCATCAAGAGATATCACTAATGATTGTGAAAAAAAAATGTTTGCATCAACTTCTTCATCTTCATCAGTTTCATGAATTGATTGAACAGTTAGGTGAATCGAAGACCTAAATACTTTATGGAGAAAAACCCTGGAGTAAGGTAACAAAATATTTGTTTTACGATCCTAACTTTGCGTAGAAAAAGTTATAAATGAAGAAGCATTAATGACTAACCATAGACAGGGATGACGACTTCACAATATTTGTTAACATCCAATTAGTCCTGCTTCTGATTTTTCCATCCTGGGGATTTTTCCCAATATTAATGAAGTTTGCATCAATCCGAGGCCTCACAACATGCTCATCCTATAATAATGATTGATGGAATGATTAGATCTATAATTATCACAATTCTACAAAAAATAAATAAATAAGAAAAATACTTACATGTGAAGATCCTGGAATTATTTTTCGCTTGTCATCAGGAATTGGCTCGATCGAAAATCATCGGTTGCGATGAATGGACGGTCAACACAAAATTATGAAGACACCCGTGTTACTCATACCAAAATTATACAAGTAAACAAGTATTTACGCCAGTTCGCATGTGTGCGATCTAAGTAAGTGCTAAGATGTTCAACTGACGGTCTACCAACTCGAACAGACGGGACACATTGATCAAGGCCCATATATCGCGTCGCACTGTCAATATTATATTCTTACACAATAAATTTTCATCGCATCACAGATACTAAATTGCCAGGAGAACAAATCAACATAAAAGATGTTTCACCATCTCTAAGGTCTGTGCCGGATTCAAAAATGATGTTCTTTTCAGCATTAAAAGTAATCGACCGACAAATAAAAGTAGGAGCATAAACCCATGTGCATAAATTAAAATCGGACTCATTGTCCAACAAATTGACGAGAAGTGTTTTTGACCCAGAAAGCTTCGTAGACCAGCACAAGATCCTGAAAAAGCGGGGGGGTCTAACAACCACACCCAATATTTCTTTAGGCAATCTGTATGGACTAACTCCAATATAATTCCGAGATAATCAATTATACAGTAAGACTCAATCAAGGAAATATATCCAAGAGTTATATCTATATTTCTCAATTCAATCTGCAATCGAACAAATAGGAATTTGTGAGCCTAATTGATATGAGAAATAACTTTGATGGTATCGAAGACCAATATCCAAGTGACAATCAATTCCAATCCACCAAGAACTGTTGGATTTATCAATTGAATGATCTACGCAACACCTGTGATGTTTCAATTATATAAACAAATATAATGTGGAAAAGAAATAACACAGAAACCAGAAATTTTGTTAACGAGGAAACTGAAAATGCAAAAAAAAAACCTGGACCTAGTCCATATTTGAACACGACATTGTATTAAGCCGCAACAGACACTAGCCTACTACAAGTTAACTTCGGACTAGAATATAGTTGAGCCCTAACCAATCTTACACTTATCAAGGTACAATCGCGTTGCTTACACCTCTGAACCCAGCAGGAATTTACGCACTTGATTCCCTTAGATGATCTCACCCACAACCAAGAGTTTCTATGACCCAAAGTCGAAGACTTATAAAAAAATGTGTCTCCCACATAAAAGTCTATTCTGATAGATAAATCTGTCTCCCATAGAAGTACCTATGACCTCTTAAGATAAATCAAGGTGCACAAGAACCAATTGATAATACGGTCTTACAACACCGAGTGAAGCCTAAAAATATCAATCACCTCACAATAACTTAACCATATGGTAGTGGAACAAGTTATTGTGGAATCACAAAGAATGAGACAAAGATCTTTGTGATGACTTTTTATATCTTACCTATGGGAGATAAATCTCGAGCAAATCTTAGAGAAGATAGTACTCAATACGATAGAAGATGTAAGATCAGAATACGCAACTATAGAGAAAATAGTTGGATATGGTTTCAGAATCCCAATGAAGTCTTCTAGTTGTTAACCTACACGGTTTTGGAAAAACCTAGGCTAAAGGAGAATCGACTCTAGTACGCAACTAGTATCACACAGAAGTGTGTGGGTTAGGTTCTCCAGTTGCTAGAGTTCTCCCTTATATAGCTTTCAAATCAGGGTTTCTTACAATCAAAGCTAGGTTAGCTTATTAACAAAATTATTCAATATTCACCGTTAGATGAAAACCTGATTTAAGATTCAAGCTAAGTTTGCTTAAAACCAAATAAATCTCTCTCCACCGTTAGATGGTCTTATCTTGTTACACACAAATGAAATATACTTATATTTCGATATGGGTAGTCGTACCCAAACGTGTATATTGGATTGGCTCATGAACAATTAATTGTTCTTAACCACATTCATCTAACATATCTAGATTAACTATGATGATAAATCAATCATAAAAGATAATCAAATGAATCAAATTGTGTTTCTCATAGAGTTGTTCAATTTTATATTCTCATAGAAGTATATAAGAACAGTTGAAGTAAAATCGGGTTGATTTATGATTATACAAAGTACTTAATCAAGAATCAATTAATGAACATTTTAGTCATGGTTTGTAAAAGATTGCATTCCTTAATTTATAAACATATTTATTCATGAGTATGAGAACATACTTAATCGATTTTAGAACATGAACCACTTAAGTTTGCAAACGGGTATGCATACTTAAGTTCCGGACTTTGGCCTTGACCAACAGTTTGCGAACGGGTACTCATACTGTTGTTCAGGACCTAATTCAGGTGAAACCATTTGCAAAAGGATAAACATACTTGGTTCCCGGAATGACTCAGGTGAAAACTTTTGCGAACAGGTATGCATGCTTGGTTCCCGTACTTTAACAGTTAAAACCGTCCGCATACCAATATGCAAACTTGGTTTCCGGTCCTGAATCATACCACGACAGTTTATATACAAGTACAAATATTGTGATGTATCCAGACATGGGTTTTAGCTCTTAACTCGCATTTCAATCATTGAAACATTCTTAGAAGACGACAAATGGCTGTTTCACACAAACCATTAAGATGTCTCACATAAATTATGATCAATATAAACTTTCCGAGTCGACATCAAATGAATGTCTCACACAAATCATGTAAGAGTTTCAAGACAATTTCCACATTATCATATTTTGACTTATAATTCAGTTTCCAACAAATAAATTGTTTCCAACTAAACACGTCAAGAATAATGATGAACGTAGATAAGGCGAAAAGCTACCAACATATTTCAAGAAATAGATAAGTGATTTAAACTCAGATCGATATATCAAATGTGTATAATATGAAAGTTTATACACTATACGACTTTGTCTCAATAGGAGATAGAATATAATAAAATAGACTTCTGAGTGATATATAAATTTTAGTCTCCACATACCTTTCGTTGTTGAAGTTCCTCCAAGTTCTTCAGCAGATCTTCATCTTCAGTTGTAAACTCCTTGAAATCTAAAGCTCAACTACACAATCTATCCTAATCCGAAACTCCTATAGGTAGACTAGAAATCAAGAGTATAGTTTTGATCAACTAAACTTGACAAACAAGCTTGAGATATCAATGCTTGCGAGTTCGACCGAGAAATGCTCTAAAAATTTCCCCCTTTGTCAATTTTAGTGACAAAACTATCAAAACATATGAATTACAAAATAAATAAAAACTTTGTAGCTTCTCATCCATCATGCGTGATTTCCTTGGTTCTTCAATATTCCTTGAATTCTTCGTCGCTCCAAGTACTGTAGTGATTCTGAACGTGTTTAACTCAGCATCATTGTTGTTGAAGATCCGTATCCATAACAATAAGAAAACAGTTGTTCTCAATTATTATTATATTGTGTCATAGTATTATTACACATCATCAAAGTCCAATTGTACCACAACTTTGAAAATAATACTATGGTGATATGTGTCTCATAATGAAAACCAGTCTCCCTTACATAATGACCCGGAAACCATATGTATGTAGTGTGAACTTTAAAATAATTCTCCCCCTTTTTGTCAATATTAATTGGCAAAGGTACAAAAATTATGGGATCATAATGAAATTTTCATAGAGATACGTCATGACTAAAAGAGAACATATCAACTTTGTTTCGATGATTTCACATAGTCGAAACTTGGTTTATTCATCAAGGAGTTTATAGATATAAGATAACTCCTATAATATTACATAGTTGCACTCCCCACAAAGATTTGGAAATTAAGCACAAGTTCAATTAAGAACTCTCCCCCATAAAATGTCATTCCATAAAGAACAACAAGAGCGACCTTAGTTTCAAAATAAAAGAAGGATTTCTTTGGACATTAACAAATCTCATGAAAACATGAATTTGTATCTAGAAAACTTGAATAAATTAACTACAAGAAAACCTCATAGATTAATTTAATCAGAACTGCTCAACGTAAGAAAAACTTATGGAGCCATACAATGCTTTCACATAAAGTGGACCAGGGAGAGATCAATGCTGCAGAATGTTCAAAAGTTTATTTTATTTTCCATCAATATTTTCATAATGACATAATAGACTTAACTTTTGAGCATATATTAAATAATCACAGTTCACGAACGTAAACACTCATACCCCAAAAAATATTATTGCAATATATGAAATCAATAAAGAATAATACTCCAAAATCATCATCCAAATAATATAGAGTTTAAATAAATAAATCTAAAACATTGTTAGATGATAAAATTGTTGGAAATATCTATGTGTTATCACAATAATGGCTATATCAAACCCTAGTTATTCTTCTTAAACATAAGAAAATAAATTCTTAAACCAGAATTTTACTAGACATTAAGATTCTTGAAAAATTATTTATCGTCCCCGAACTCCTTGTCGTCAACATACATTGGAACATAAGGTTCATGAAGAAAGGATTCAATTCCAACGAACCTTCTTGACTGATATCGAACCAGGGCCTTCTGAATTTTAAGTGTTTGAACAATAGCCTTTATTTACTGCATCTCAATCCTTGTTTCTTTCAACTCTTCAAGAACACCATAAAATTTCTAAATATTCGAGGGGTTATGCCTTGGTTTCTTCATATTCTTTCTTTTTCTCTTCAAGGTTGTAGACGGATGAGATTTACCTTTTTCCTTCATGATTGATGGCTTAACAATCATATTAACATATTTTCCATCAGAAGATATGATGCTGGAGTCTCCATAAGGAATTGTGAGAAAAATACACAACCCTAGCTCCACAACAATATTTTGATAAAAGAGTCTTCAGGGAAGGAAAAAGAATGTAGGGTTACAGAACCTATATAGAGTAAGTAGGATTCACATACGACCAACTCCCAACCCTATAAAACGCAGAATTTTCGTTTTTAACGCTCTTTTAATGATCAAACAGGGTATACCTTTTCAATACCATAAAAAGATCAACAGAAATCCAGAAAGTAATAGAAAAAAAGTAAACACCAAATTTTCCTTTTCTAATGCCTGATTGTTCCAAAATTCCCATATCTTTAAATTCAGGCAAGAGAGACGAGATGCACCTTCAACACAATTAGGATGTGTTGGGTGAACAATAATTTGTATACCGTGTGATTCCTGTACGGAAATCTTCATACCATGTTTCACAGTTTGTTTAGACGTAGTTCTTTTCTGTAGAAATCCAACTTTTTCTTTAGAAATTAACTTCTTCATAGGTGAGTTACATTTACATACCTCAGATGGATTTTAATTTAGAACAAGTTTGTGCTTGTTTGCTAGATGATTTGCTCTCCGTTGCAGTTTTTTTAACATATCTCGCTTTATGATTGTACTTGATACAATTAGCGAGGTCATGGACCTTAATAGCAAAATAAGAGCATGTTAATGTGGAGGAAGGTTCAGGCACCATAGGCGAACATGCTAAACATATTGAAGTACCTGAAACATGTGAGAGAGAGTTTTAGTAGATAGAGTAAAATCCATTTTATCCTCCAAAGTGATTGAAGAAGTTTCTCCAGAAAGAACATCAGGATTGATATGAGTATTGCTACAATCATCAAAATTGATATTTTCACAAAGGAGTGCTACACCTGATTTATCATCTTCAGTCGAATCGTAGTGATCAGACGTTTCATCAGAGCTACAGCAAGACCTCTGTTTCCAGTGTATTTTCTACGATTTGGACATTCATTTGAAAAATGACCAAAACCTTTGCACTTGAAGAACTATGGCATATCCTCATCATCGGTGTCGACATTATCCCTGTTTTTGGGAGGAATACAATCATGAGGCTTAACTGATGATCTGGGTTTACTCTTATGAACCGTTTAATTTTCTTTAAAAGAAGATCTCTAAACTGTCTTGTGATCAGAGAGACTGAATTATCAAGATCTTCATCTAAGAAATCAGTCTCAATGGGATCAACCAGAGAGTTTCCAACACTTTTACTTGTATTAAGTTATTTAGTGTTCTTTTGTGCTTTGTAGGCAATATCCTTTCTTGATATAGATATGTGCTCATGATCAAATATCTTCAACTTTCCAACAAGAGTGTTTCTGGAAAGTGCATCGAGGTTATTTCCTTCAACGATGGCATGTTTCTTAGAATCGTATCTAGCTGGCAACGATCTGAGAATGTTCATCACAATGTCCTTTTCAGGAATAATCTTACCCAATGCAAAAGATGCATTAACAATTTCAGACACTTTTGTGACTAAACTCATTAAATGAATCTTCATCAGCCATGGAAAAGACGAAGTCATTCCATGACAAAATGATTTCTCGGAAAAGTTTTGTTGTGGGACAGAAAGTCTTTTTATTCAATTCTCGTATTAAGCTATTTCTTGGTAAGCTACGGTCCCGACGGGTGGGACCATTTTTTGTTACTAATGTTTTTCCTCATGGAGCAGTTAAAGTGTCTAGTCCCAAAACCGGGAAATTTTCAAGATCAACGACCATAGACTGAAGCCATACTACGAGAACTTCACCATAGTGGATGTCGATGAGATTGAGATTCGGGATTCGCTCCCTATGGAGGATTAATGGGAATGAGTACTAAGTCAGGATGAGGACGTTAAGCTAAGTGGTGGGTGGGAGGCAACCCACTGGTTTTGTATTTTATCTCTATTTTTCTTAGTTTTGCATATCATATTTTTATTTCCCACCTTATTTTCTTTTCATGACTCAATTACATTGAGGACAATGTAAAGTTTAAGTGTGGGCGAGTATTTTACATATAGAGTTTTTAGCCTTTTCAGTCGAATTTTTTAAAATTTTTGTAAATATTTGCATAAAAACCTTCAATCTGTAGAGATTTTAGAGTCACTAATATACTTCTATCTATGTTTATATACGGAATTCTTATCAAAATAATGGAATTTGGAATTGCTAGAGAATACTACAAATTAGGTGTTATGAATCTTTGGGGGAAGTCATTTACTGTTTGTGGCTCCACTTAACCATGCCGATGGCGAATTAGGTGCAGGGGGAAATGCATAATTAGATAACTGATCAAGCTTAGTGGAGACTACCTATTTTACATCAACAGAGGCACCCGACCTTCAATTCTTTGTAGCTAACTAAAAAGCTTTTTTGAGTATGTGTCACCGTACGTATATTACGGGTAAAATGGTGTGCTACCCAATTCGCACCAATTTCAACACTATTTTTGATCTCTTGAGTGCTAATTTTGTCAACCATGTGGGTGACGTATATAGATGAAAACTACCTTCTTGTAATTTGATTTGCAGTTAGCACCATTCTCTCTCTCGCCAACAACAGGTCCGTAGAAACACACCATCATCATTAACAAACGGAGCACCATAAAAATCGACAAAGAAAGTTGAAGAAGTTTTAGATTTACAAACAACAATATATATAAGGAAGAGAAAATTTCATATCCAAGTAAAGTAACACACAATGAGCAGGATTTTACCTATACGTTGAAGACTTACAATACAATGAGGATAATTATATACTCAAGTACGAAGACTTATTTACAAAAGAGAAGAAAACCAAAAGATGAAAACCATTGGAGTTTATGATACGAAGACAATACAAGTCGTGAAGATCCAAGTGGCAAAGTCCTTCTCTCATGGCCATGTTAATTTTATTTCATATTTATTATTTTAATTGCAATCTCTTTTGATTTGGATCACAAATTATTGCTTGACTTCCAACCATTCACGTGTAAAATTCTATTTGTTTTTCAATAAAATCCTCGGGTGGCGCTCTTTACAATTATAATAAAAAAAAATAAAAATAAAAAGATTTTTATTTAGGTTTTTATTTCATCAATAAGGCAATGAAGAAGAAAAATTTAATAAATAAGTTTCAAGCAACAAGGAAATTGAAGAAAAATATTACAAATTGTCAAAGTTCTATGAAGTTCAAAAGATTATCATCAATTGTTCAAGACCAAGAAGATGAACAAGACGAGCCGAAGACGTTTCTACTGGATGTTGTGAAAGTGGTGCTATCATTATTGCCGATCATATGTGAAGGAGAGTGAATAATCCCATCCTTGCATAGTGGTTGATTTCCTTTCTTTAAGATCATAAGAAAAATATTTTTTATTTCCCACGATCTTTTGGGGTCTCCAGAAATAATTCGGAAGGTTTCCTTCCTACCATTTAACGTTTGCAGGATTTGTCTCTTCATTCCCGCCTGTACACATGTGTGAGACTAGAAAAGTGGTCTTTTGAGTGAAATTATCATAAAATCCTATTGGTGAGGCAGAAGTCGAAACATTTGATCAAACTCGAACATGCATTCGTTCAATATGGCATAGATTGACTGGTCACACTTTCTTCGATTAATCGCATTTACATGTTAATTTTCTCTTGTACTTATGACTTCTTGACAATAGGTTGAGAACCCTTATATCCTCATAGCTCTTTGGATGCTTGGGACTCTGGAACGCATTGAAATTGAGGTAGGTTTTATGAGTATATCTCTCGTAAGCCCTCACGAGATTATATATTTAAATGAGATCCTTTACAAATCGGTTATAATTGCACGATATTGGAATAAGTGGGAATGCTAGTAAAGGTATGAAACTCTGTAGAGAGCATTTTTTGGCGCAAATACAGAGTGAGAAGACGCATGGTTGGGTTGGTTACATTTTTGATAAGGGAACAGTCCGAAAAAATCTGATGCAAAGAGAAAATGTTTCACGCATATTGGAAAAGGTAATAATCTGATGCAACGCAGCCCATTGAAGCTCGACAGATTCGACGGATTATGTGAAGACACATGCTGTTTTTTAATGATCGAATGGACTGTAAATCCTATACACTTTTCTTAGGTGCACTCTGCTACTCCGAATCAACACCACATTTCAGAGAAAGCAAAAACTTTTCAACCGCCTATCGAGTAAGGTTTGAGAAAGAGAAAACGGCGGTGACTGTCTTTAGATTGAGAGAGAGGCAATCACTTCTTTTTCGATTTTTTTCTCGAGCTGCAAAAAAAAATACTATGAGATTTTTTCCCGACTTTTTTTTTTTTTTTAAGGAAAAAGAGCTGAAGATCCCAATTTCATATAATGGTAAGAATTTTTACAAGAATCAAATACATCATAATGTACATGAACAAATACAAGATTTATGTATCTTAAAATACAACAAACGTATTAATTTCATGTAGTTCGTTGAGAAATCGATACTATTTGAGAGATGGTGTGAAATTTCTGATTCCACCATTTGAATTGTTGTTCTTCATTCAGAACATTTTATCTTCTTCTTCTTTAAGATTTGATGCTCCTATAAAAGAGGAGTAATATGCACTGTATATAAAAAAATACGATCACATCCGGTATCCATGTATCTTCACATGTATTGGACGTGTACACATTGTGTGCCACGGCAGTGGCATCACAACCACCAGAACAAGTCTTCAACTCACAGTCCGAGTCTTATGTTGTTGTTAAAACTTCCATGTATTCTAGTCAAAGTTTGTTTAGATTAGGAAACATATCTTTTAGATATTCTGTATACATAAATCTCTATATATATCACATGTAAAGAACAAAAAGATATCAATTCAGAATATATTCTTCACAGAGATCTTTGAAACTTTAAGATGGTATCCTTGTAGATCCTAGTAAACATATCTTCCCTTCCGCTTCATCTCTGCCGCCGTCTCCTTTTATCATTCATATTTTTTTTCATCATGTCTGGCTCTAATCCATCTTCTCCCAACTCTCCAGTGCATGACAACATCTCTTCCCAAAACAATGAAACTCTGATCAATTCTTCAGCTCTTCCTAGAACTCTAGACCCTTATATCATTCATCCCAGTGATAACCCTGCAACTGTGCTATCCTCTCCTCTTTTACAAGGAGACAACTACGGTTCCTGGGTTAGGGGAATCACCAAGTCTCTGAATGCCAAGGGCAAGCTTGGTTTCGTTGATGGCTCCCTTCCTCCTCCAACAGATCCGTTGCAGTTTCAATGCTGGAAGAGATGTGATGATCCTGTGGGAAGTTGGCTTCTAAACTCTTGTCAACCAGATATCAAGGCTAGCTGCCTGTATGCTGCCAACTCTCATGTTATCTGGAAAGATCTGCAAATCAGGTTTTGTGTCTCCAATGCCCCTATTCTGTTTCGTTTAAAATCTTCAATTGCTTCAATCAAACAGGAATCAATGCCCGTGTCTCTTTACTATACCAAAATAAAAACTCTTTGGGATCAATATGACTCCCTGGTTGCTTCTACGGAAGCATGTATCTGTGGTGCTGGCAAGCACATGCTTGAAAGAATCGAAAGAGAGTGTGCCATGGAGTTTCTGTAGGGATTACACGACAGGTTTTCCAACCTTCGTAGTCAGATACTCACTATGGATCCCTTCCCAAGTGCACTTCGTATCTTCAATCTTGTTCAGCAGGAGGAGGAACAACAGCATATAACCCATACTCCTCTGCCAACTGTTGATGCTGCTGCTCTTGCTTCGACTCGAAATTTCCAGTCCAGCTCTCGTCCGCCATCCAATCCGAACAAGCGTCAGCGTCCCTTTTGCGACTATTGTAACAGACTAGGCCATGTTCGATACAAGTGCTACAGGCTCCATGGTTTTCCCCCTGCCAACATTTCTCAACAGCAGCCTTTGGCTAATGCAAATCTGCACATGACTGCTGCTGCTGCAGCTCTGTCAACTGACCCATCTGCTGCACCACACGCTCTTCCCTCCCTGTCTACCGATCAGTATGCTCTCCTTTTGGCCTTGATCAACCCTGCACCAGACTCTGCACAACCTCATGCTCGTGCCAATTTTGCAGGTAACATTCTCTCCACCTCCATTGTTGATCCATGGTTTGTGGACAGTGGTGCAACGCACCACATCTGCAACTCACTGCATTACTTTACATCTTACATACCTGTTCAATCATCAATTCTCATGCAACTCCCGGATGGCTCATTCTTCGTGGTTAAGCATATTGGCGAGGTTGTTTTTTCGCCTACACTAAAACTGTCGAATGTACATCACATTCCTAATTTCAAGTTCAATCTCATCTCTGTGAGTCAATTAACTCGCCAAACTAATTGCATTGCTTATTTCTTCGAACATGTTTGTTTCTTTCAGGACCGTGTAACGAAAGCAGTGATTGGTCGGGCTGATTTTATCTCTGGCTTGTATCATCTCCAAGCCCATCCGCACCAGTCATTCAATAGAGTCTTATGTAATAAAAAACTGCCGATGTTTGGCACTGCAGACTAGGTCATCTTAGTTTTGATCGTTTTAAATTTCTTTGTCGTACTTTTGATTACATTAAATCTAGTTCTACTACCTTTTGTGATGTCTGTCCATTGGCTAAACAAAGTCGTTTGTCTTTTAATAAAAATTCAGTGTCTTCAAAACGCTGTTTTGAACTTATTCATTGTGATATCTGGGGTCCATTTATGACACCTTCACTCACTGGTGCAAAGTAGTTTTTAACAATAGTCGACTATTCCCGTTGTATGTGGGTTTATCTCATGCACATCAAGAGTGAAACTTTTAAATTTCTCAAATATTTTTTTAATTTTGTTATCACCCAATATTCTCACAAAATAGATACAATATCAACTGGTAATTTCATTCCATTTATTTCCATATTCCAAAGAGTACAATCTGATAATGGTTCTGAGTTTTTATCTCAAGACATGCAATCCTGGTTCAAAGCCCATGACATCCATCACCAACGAATTTGTGTTTCCACCCCTCAACAAAATGGTGTTGTGGAACGCAAACATCGTCATCTTCTCAGCGTAGCTCGTGCTCTTCGTTTTCAATCTCATTTACCACTTACTTATTGGGGCGAATGTTTACTCACGGCATGTTATCTTATTAATAAAATGCCAACTCCTATTTTGAAACATAAAACTCCACATGAAGTTCTTCTTGGTACTGTCCCTAATTATCGTCATCTCCGTGTTTTTGGTTGTCTATGTTATGCTAGAAACACAAAGATTCATTCTAAATTTGACCCGCGGGCTAAGCCTGGTGTTTTTTTAGGATATCCTCATAACTACAAGGGTTACATCATTTTGGATATTTCCACAAAAACAACTTTTGCATCTAGAGATGTTGTCTTTCATGAGCATTTGTTTCCCTTCAAAGATGCTAAATTCACTTCTGACATTGTGCTTCCACTCTCTACAGATACTGGTTTTTTCTATGAAGACTCCATGTCTGTTTCTCCTTCAAATTATGTCATTGATATTCATTCACCTAATTTATCTTCTTTGCCAGTTGCTGACTCGACTTCTCCCACGCACATTCTGGATGATCATACTTCTCATACAATTGGCCCTACTCTTGAATCTACTTCTCCGGACATCTCTTCTACTGAAGTGACTTATATCATCGATACTAATTTACGCAGGTCAACTAGAACACATACTCGTCCATCTCACCTGAAAGATTATGTTTGCTCTGTTTCTAAAGGTATGTCTAATTCTCTGTATCCTCTCACAAATTACATTTTTTTTGATAAATTTACTCCGCAACATCGTGCCTTTCTATCTTCGGTTATTTCTAATGATGAACCACGCTCTTTTACGGAAGCCATTAAACATCCAGAATGGCGTGATGCCATCGTCAAAGAGCATACTACTTTACTTAATAATGATACCTTTACTATGACCACTCTTCCACCTGGAAAATCTGCTATTGGCTGTAAATGGGTATTCAAGATTAAATATAATCCGAATGGTGATATTGATCGTCGTAAGGCGCGTCTCGTTGCCAAAGGATACACACAACAGGAAGGTATCGACTATCATGACACTTTTACTCCTGTTGCTAAATTAGTTACTGTTCGTGTTTTATTATCTGTTGCTTCCATTTTCAATTGGCCTCTCCATCAACTTGATGTCAATAATGCCTTTTTACAAGGGGATCTTCATGAGGAAATATATATGAAACTTCCCCCTGGTTTTCAAACAAAGGGTGATACTCGTGTTTATAAACTAAATAAATCTCTATACGGTCTTAAGCAAGCGTCTCGTCAATGGTTTGCTAAATTTTCTAATGCTTTACTGTAGGAAGGATTTATCCAGTCTTGTGCTGATTATTCACTTTTTCTTTTTCATTCCGACGCCATCTCTATTTATCTTTTGGTTTATGTCGACGATATCATTATTACAGGAAATAATCATTTGGCTATCCAGCAGCTCATACATAAACTCGAAGCCAAATTTTCACTCAAAAATCTAGGTTGTTTGCAATATTTTCTTGGCATTGAAGTTTCTCGTTCTCCAAATGGCATTTTTCTTGGACAACGTAAATATATTCTAGACATTATTCAGGATTCTGGTTTTTTAGGTGCTAAACCTGCGGCCTCTCCTATGGAGCAACACCTAAAATTATTACCAAACTCAGGTGATCCTCTCTCTGATCCAAGTATTTATCGTCGCTTAATTTGTCGTCTTCTATATTTTCAGGTAACTCGTCCTGATATTACTTATTCTGTGAATTATTTAAGTCAATTCTTGCAACATCCTTGTTCTGGTCACCTGGATGCTGCTTACCGCGTTGTTCGTTACCTAAAGGGTACGGTTGCTCACGTCATTTTTGTTTCTGCCACTAGCTCACTTTCTCTTGCTGGTTACACTGATTCGGATTGGGCAGGTTATCCAATCACTCGTCGCTCTACGACAGGTTATTTCATCATGTTGGGTACTAGTCCTATTTCTTGGAAATACAAGAAACAACCCACTATTTCCCTTTCTGCTGCTGAGGCAAAATATAGAGCTCTAGCCAGGGTAACTTCTGAGTTACAATGGTTACATTATTTATTCACTGATCTTCATGTCAATATTCAGAAGCCAATTCCAGTCTATTGTACAATCAGGCTGCTATTCACATCTCTGAAAATCCGGTATTTCATGAACGGACTAAACATATTGAAATCGATTGTTATTTTGTTCGCGAAAAAGTCATCTCTGGACTTATTAAACCAACTCACATTCCTTCTGCAGCCCAATTAGCCGATCTCTTTACTAAACCTCTTGGTGTGGATCATTTTAGACATCTTGCCAGCAAGTTGGGCGTTCGGCCTCACGATCCTCCCGCTCCAACTTGGGGGGGGGGGGGGGGGGGGGGGTATTGGACGTGTACACATTGTGTGCCACGGCAGTGGCATCACAACCACCAGAACAAGTCTTCAACTCACAGTCCGAGTCTTATGTTGTTGTTAAAACTTCCCTGTATTCTAGTCAAAGTTTGTTTAGATTAGGAAACATATCTTTTAGATATTCTGTATACATAAATCTCTATATATATCACATGTAAAGAACAAAAAGATATGAATTCAGAATATATTCTTCACAGAGATCTTTGAAACTTTAAGAACATGAATGGAGATCTACGTCAAGCCATTGTAATTCACCCTCGAAGATGCATTTGAAACGATTACAACAATCTATAGAACCTCCTTGAAGGCTATATGAAATTGTTATACAAACATATAATAAAAAATCAAGATAATATACATAAACCATCTGGCTGATAAGAAAAATAAAAAGAACCCTAAAAATTGTTGGAACAACAATTTTTTTTATTGAATACTATACAAACTAGAAAGATCAACCTTGATTTGCCCGGAGATCTGAAAAATCAGACCAAATCTGGGCAGATCAAGATAAAACGAAGGAGAGGGAAGTTTTTTTTTTCTTTTCTTTTCTTTTACGGTTTAACTTCTATTTTTAATTTTCTCTTTGTCAGTATTTTTTAGCTATGAGTATCTATGCTTCTTATTGATAAGGATGATTTCAAAGTCCTGAACAATGAAGCATTAATTTCTTAAATCAAGTTTATTTTCAGTTCTTTATTTTATTGTTGATTATATTTATTATTTTTATTTTCTAAGATTATTGAGGGATTATTTAAAATGATCAATTAAATTAATCGATCAATATTTTTTCTACTAGTTTTGAGTTGTGTGGTACGTGTAATTGTCACATCAACTCTTTACGCAAGTAGTAAATCGCAAGAGCTAGTAGAAGGATTTTGTTAAGCAATTGTGTATAAAAATAATACTAGTAAGCGGACCGAGCCCATGCGTCTGATGCTAGGATCAACATGACTCACATAGTGTAAAATATCCGATTAATTTACACCTTGAGAGCTTATTCTTGGTGGGTTATTTGGATAGAATCAAGTTGTCGAGCACTTCTGTATCCAGTGACAACTGGAATTACGAGGATAACAGAACTTATTGTTATTCTTCGGTTGGTAACAATATAGATTCAACAATAAATAAACTTGTATTTAATTAAGTTTCAGTTCAGTGATGGCGAAGGATTCCCTGGTCATCTTTTTCCTTATTGTTTACAACAAAGTGTTATTATTTTCTTTTATTAATTACTTTGATTCAGAATCTGAAAAACCCAATTTTTTGTTACTTTTTAACAGATAAAAACTCCCTGCTCTTCGTGGGAACGAACTCCTGCCATTATATTACTAGTTAATTGTGTTAAAAGAAGTAATTAATTTGTTGTGTAAACGACACAAATCAGTCCTCATATCCAATATAATGGCCGTCTTATTAATTTCCTTTGGTATGGAAAAAAATCGATGAAAAGTTAACCTCATCTTCGATTTCTTCTCCTTTTTTCTACTTTTGTTATTCGTTTGAGAGTAATTTGTTATATGAGAGTGGGGATTAATTGAATATAGTTAGCTTATTGTATGAATGATGAATAAGATGAGGTTGTTGAGAATTATAAAGGAGAATGTAATGATGAGGGTATCCAAGTACACTACAATCTTTTCGTTTCAACCTATAAGTCTGATACCCAGTGTCATCTTCTATGGACAAAGTTGAGACAATACAACAAGGTATACACTTGATAATAGTTACGGTATAAAACAAATATACTATACGATAAATATCAAGTGCCTCGTATTAAAGTACTAGTGTATTTACTTTTAGTTATAATAAAACAATTAGAATTGCGGAAAATAAAAGTAAATCACACAACAAGATTTTGTTAAGGAGGAAATGGCAAATCCAGAAAAACCACGAGACCTAGTCTAGTTTTGAATACTCTCAGAATTAAGCGTCTATACAAAGAACAAGTCCAACTTCGTATAGTTGAGACCAAATAATCTACACCTGGTTACGTAGTTCCCTCAGTATCTCTGCGCCTACAATCATCTGGACAACACACGTGAATCCCAAGACAAAAATCACTATCTTGAGTTGCTTTAACGATGTAAAGTCTTCAGAACTCAACTTATTTTGATCATCTTCCAAAAATTAAAGGAACAAAGTTGTTTGGTAACCACTCTATCAATCTTTAGAATAAAGATATGTTGAGTTTTAACAAAGGATCTTCCGTTTAAAAAAGTAAACTCGTTTGTCGGGTAAGATCAATCAAGATCCGAAATAATCAGATCTAGATTCACAACTATCATATTCAGATACTTGAAGAATACCACCGAATGACAGTTTCCTATCTATACGACTGCTTGACCAAATCTACCAAAGATAAAGAAAATCTTAGTCAGATCCCAACATATTAATATGTGTGCCCGAATTAATATCACAAGATGCGAAACCAATAATAAAATGTTCTTGTCTTCAAATCTTCAATCGTCTTCAACTATACCCACACAAAAAACTTAATTCCACTTATGATCGATCACTCATAGAACGGAGTTTGTTAACAATGGATGATCACAAACCGTCTTCATATCTAAAAACAGTTTTGAAGATCTCGTAGATACTTTGATCTAGTTTGAGTTACCTTATGTCAGAAGAAAAGGCTTTCAAGAATAATCAAACTAGGTGCAATCAAAGTTTCAACAACCGTTAGTCAATCAAATCAATAATCAAAAACTAAAATAATAATGCAATTATCTAGTTTCCCATCAACAGTACTTTCTAGAGCTCCTTGATCCCGCAGAAGTCTTTAAACAAGCGGACGTAAGATATTTCTCCTAATTAGGGTACTTTCCTCTCCGGTATAGTATTACAAATAATACTAGCAGTCGGCTCCACCGGAAACAACAAAAAGATGAAGTATGCCTGGATAAGGATAGTTTGCAAGAATAACAAACTTCACTATTTATAGACCAAGGTTGTTTATACAACAAGGAAATTGCAAAACCAAAAATATTCTCAAGATACGCAAATAAGTACCTAATTTCGGTTTTTCATATTTCCAACTTATATCCAACCTGTAATTCCTAAATCATTCATTTAGAAAATATCCAATATTAGTTTAACACTTAACTAATATAGTTTTTCTAGAGATCTTTTTTTATTGCTGAAAATCAAAAACATATAATTCGAAAATCTTATTTAAATGATTCTCAATATTTCGGTTCGGGATCACCTTGAGTATCAAGGAATATCTTTGAACTTTCTATAATAAGAATTATGCACATGTTCGAAATATGTCGACATCTAGAACTTTCCTATCTAGCAAACCCTGATTCCAAACTTACACAAAATTCTAAAGTATATGTGAAAGTTGAAAATCAATTTTGCTCTTGGGACCGGTTCTATACCATGACTCCCAACATAGGCTTAGGAGTAGGTGCTTGTGCTAGGCGAATGCCTGATGGGGGAGTCTTCAGGAAAGCTAAAGACCTGATTCCCAGTATAGGTAGGACTGTAACTACAAGTTCTTATATATACTTCCTTTAAACAAATGTAATAAAACATTATTTCATATGATGAAATTACACCTATATACAATACGCAATCAAATAAAGAGTTACATAGATTATGTTGATGTCGCATTTGCGAAGTTCAAAAGATAAACATTATGTTTAATTCAATATATTTCCTTGACACATTGATCATACAAATATGACCGAGTATAATATTGGAGCATCATAAAATATAACATCACATGTTATGTTTTCAATCTTAAACGACTTGAAAGAAACGATAGGAATAGAAACAAGTCAAGTCAGTATCACTAACCTCAAGTGGAAGGATGATGTCTTCGTTGTAGTCGTTAAGTCTTCACATTCTTCAGGTCTTCCGAGTACGTAATACTTGTATATCTTTGCATTCCTAGACTTTTTAGTCTAACCTAAACGAAGTTTATTCTAGTTTAATCAAGCTACTCTAATTGATTTTTGGTACTAAAATATGACAACCAAACCTTGACATGCCAACGCTTGGTGGGTTCAACCGAGCACCGTTTTGACAGAGAATAATTAGGGATTGAGGAAATAGTTCAAAGAGAATTATGTTAGGGAATTTAGGTTTATTTTGAGTTTGTATAAAATTAATAAGTGTACCGAACTGTTATTAGATGAAGAGTCAAGAGTTGTTGTTTAATTGACCATCTGAAATTGTTCTGATGATGATTGTAGAGTTAGGGCTTCTATAATTGATTGATGAATTGTATGTCGACATTGAAGATGAGATCAAGAGATTAATGATAGGTACACGAGTGGAAAATATAAAAATACTTTGATGAATTTCCCAAACTACCCGCATCTTCTTCGTTAGTAATTGCAATATATGAAAAAATATTGAATTTCCCACGTGGGTAGGTAATTCGCTGAAAAATATTTTTGTTCTTTCCACGTGTGCATTATTGCTGTGCCAACTAATTGGAATATGGGAAAAGTAACGATGAGAGGCATCTCTTGTTGAATTTTTTTAGGGGAGGTAACGCAAATTAGTGATCTTTAGAGGCGAGGAAACACGAAATATCCATATCTTATGTTATGTTATAAATGGAAAAAATTACTCCCTGATTTACATACCACCTTATATTTTACTTTTTAAAGATTATTATTTTTTATTTTCAAACTATTTTCTATATACCATTCCAATTTTTTTTAATTTATCAATAATGTAACTGAGAACGAATATTTAGTTTTATCTCTTTTTGGAAATTATATATCTAAGATAAAAAATGGTTACTGAAAATAATACTTTTCAACAATTTTTTTTTCTGAAAATCTTTGGGACAATTATTATTACCATATTTTGTTTCTTCCATTAATATATAGATATAGTTTTTTTTTAATAAAATAAAAAAAAGATTTAGGATTGGTTGGCAACCTAAAAACAAGCTGGGCACCAACACCCTTTTGAATAACAATACTTAATATATAAAAAATAAATCTACCAACACTACTACTAGCATCATTACTAATTAGACAATTCTTCAACCTCTTAAAAAAACACACAGTATCACCACCAAGTTCCCCCAATGTGGAAAAGGATAAAACCCCCAAACCACATCCGTACGAAACATATTTGTCTAAATATTTAGTGTGTTCGCGCAAAACCACATTCGAAATAGCCTGACCTGGAATGAAAGCACGAACGCCCTCCCCCGTGAATGGTGAAACGCCGGTGACAACCGTACAAACATCTTTTCCATTCTCCCAATTGAGAACAAGAATATCCGCTGGACGCAATTCTCTATCATCATCTGACAAAAACTCCAGGGATACTTCTTTACGCGCAGGGACACCTACCTTGTAACACATATCAGCGATTACATCATGTACAAGGTCATGCGGAAACTTGATCCCTACATCTTTGGCACAATGAAAAACGTGTTCACCAAAAATATCCATAAGTCTATTGCAACTTGAATACAAGCCTCCTTCAACAAACATGGGAATACCAAGACGATAACAAAGTACAGCTCGAAACTATCTTGAAATGTAATATTATATAAATACTTAATAGTTAAATTTTTTATTATTTTTAAAACCTAATAAACTAGCATATAACTATTTTTAGAGAAAATGTTTGATTTTATCTTTTGCAATGCTAGTTATACCGAACATAATCTGATCATTTTTTTAATGGGTTTTAATTTTTGGTACATCTAATTAGTTTTAATTTTTGTTTTTATCTTAGACTCAACTATTTTTTTAATAGCACAGCACGACAACGCATAGCGTAAAAAACATTTTTGGGTTAACGGGCTGGCTGGATCTACAACCCCACCTCTCGCCCAAGCACGTTTGCCTGCTAGACAGCTACAGACTAGAGTAATCTGAAGCGGAAAACCGACTGGTACGGAAAGTCAGGAATCTTGATTGATGACGTATTCACGTGACCGAATCATTTAACCCTTTGACTAACGGGCGACCTACTACCACCAACCTTGGCGGCCTGGCGCTAAAACAAATAATCTCGGGCTTTTGTTTGGTGAGCTCTTTTTGGAAGACGGAAAATCCTAACACACTTTTCTCTACATCCATCTTCTTAATCTTTCCATGTGATTGGTTGACTCCGGTTATGATGTACAAAAACAATCTGAGTAGTGCTCCGTCTCTTATATGAATTGTAGTATGCTTGAGTGCAAACTCGTGTACAACAATTGGAATTTCGCATCAGGGTACTTCCTCCTGTAGTCAATGAGATTATGCCAACCAAGGAGATTCTTTAGTGCATTCCAAGGTTTTGCGTAGATAACTAGGGTCCGGAGTATGTGGGTACACCTTTGCTAAACCCTCCGAAGACAACACTCCGCCGCTAGGGCCACCTAGCGGTTTAACGGCTTGTTGCACGTGCTAAGTGTAGTCATTTTTATTTTTCTAGATTAGATTTGCTCGAGGACCAGCAAATAATAAGTTTGGGGGTATTTGGTAGACACATTTTTGTGACCGAATTGTCCTCAATTTTCAGTATTGTTGGTACTCGATTTTCTTCTTATTATGGTGTTTTATGTGTTTGTAGGTATTTTTGGAAAATAAACATTTTTGGAAAATTCGGTTCGAAAAGTTGGTATAGGCACCCGGAGGACACATGTAATTCGGACTCTCAGTTTTGGATAAGGGGCATCTAACTGATAAGGGGCACCCCAGGGAGCCAACTGCTAATCGCACCCCATTACTGGTTAAGGGGGCTCCATCTTCTTCCTTGATTTGAAAAGAAAAATTGGCGGGAAATTTGGTTTCAACGGTAAAGGATTTATTATCTTTAAGATAAAAATATCTTCTTGCCTTACGCACATGAAATTTTGTAGAAAAAGGAAGTTATCTTGTATTAAACAAGAAAGATATCCTTAGAAGATTTTATCTTGGATTTTATTCTGCGAATTAAAGAAGATATGGGTTTAGTAAAGACATATATACAATAAAGAGAAGGAAAAATTCCTGAAGATATTTTTAATTAAAAAGAAGAAGATTTTGGAGTTATGGAAGAATATATTTGAGTGATGTGTATTTGTGTGTATAAATAGAGAGCTAGAGAGCACATTTGGGGGGAGTTTTGGGAGAGAAAATAAAATCACTGCTTTAATAATTTTCTCATATTTTCATCATTTGTAAACCACTTTTTGAGCCATGAATAAATATTTTAAGTGTGTTTTCAACGTGATGAGCTAATCCCCAACACTGGGACGACGGAGGAAGACGAGTATCATACATGGGTAAAATTATTTAATTCTTTTTAAGACTTTTGCATTAATTTTAATTGAAATATGATTTGAATTAATTGGTTGTCATTTAATTTGATGAAGTACGCTTAGCTTAAATATTTTGATACATCATGCTTAGGATTTACAACTAATATTTTGAGAATCTACCTTGGCAAAATCAGAGTCTATGTTAATTTTATTTATTGAGCTTTAATTGTTGAGAATAAATAAATCGAACCCTATGTTATGAATTCGACGAAATCCTAGTCCCAGTAACTCTCTTCATCTTGTGACAAAATTTTGTATATATTTTTCTTTTATTTTAGTTTATTAATTCTTAAAATCAATCTCATCCAGTCCGAGTGAACGACAACTCTATTTACCACTATATAAAATTACATCAAATTTTTAACACCGCCGACGCGGATTCATTTATAGATTTATTTTTAGGTTTTTTTATTATTATTTTTATTCTTTTTTACGCGTTTTGGTATTTTTGTTTGCTTTCATATTTGGATCTAAGCTAAGGAAAAAGAGAAAGTGCTGAAAACAAAAGTGAAGCCAAAGAAGGAAAGAAAAGAGGAATCCAAAAGGAGTGAAGAAGAAGATTTTTTGTATATAGATAGTTTATTTTATTTTTAGAAACTGTAAATAGGTTTTTATTTTTGTAATTTTTTATTTTTGGACTTTTTGAACTTTATTTTTGGAACATTGGACATTAATATTTTTAAAACCCTAAGGAAGGGTGAATTAAATAAAACTGCTGCAGGGAAAGACGGCAATTACGATACTGTCTCGGCCCCTCAGGTTCGTGCACTGACATTGGAGTCGGTGGCCTGAGTCGACTTCAACGGTTCATCGCCCGTCTGGTGCGGGAGGTAAGACTCTATCCACCCACGAATCCCCTGTCAGTGGGTTTTATTTTGTGTTAAGAATGTCGAACTGGTATTATAATAGCCAATACAATGAATATCCGACTGAACAAAATGGACATTACTACTTTGACCATAGTGTGAATAGTGATTGGGAACATAAACCTATTGAAAGTTGCTCATACCATGGTGAGCTCAATTTTTATTCGCGCACCCCCGGGTTATACGAGCAAAACGATCCTCCTATTTCTCTAGAAGAGTCTCTCAAGAGTTTGAATGAGTCAACAAAGAAGTTTCACTTATTTATGAAGGAGACTTATAATATTCCGCTTCCAAAAGAGTCCGTAGAGCAAACAAATAAGATGTCTCTAGAAGATTCCCTCAAGCAATTTACTGAAAGTACAAATAGGATTGTGGAAAGATTTGCTCAAGATAGTCTTAAATTCCAATATAGTGTTCCCAATACCACCCTTGAAAATAAGGATAGTTTTTATTCATATAATCAAGATGACGAGGTTAGAATTGGTAACACTACTTGTTTAGATGAGGTTCGATCATTTTCATATAGTGATGATTATGATGAGGATAGTATTGATGAAGAATCTGAAATATGTAGGCATAGTGATCAGGAATTTGTTACTCCGGTTGAGCTTTATAATGATAATGTTATTTCTAGTACAAATCCAAATAATTTTAATAATTATTCACCTATTCAAAAGGAAGAGGATTTGACTAAAAATATCCCTGTTTTGGACGATATAGTTTTTCCTTTTCATGAAGCCAACGAAGGTTTAGAGGAACGAGTTTATTTTGAGTCTAGAGATTTAGAAACAATAGTCTTAGACAAAGAAAGTGAACTCGTAGAGATGAGTGAGGATGAACCTGACTTAGAAGAATCAATTGACCATTTCCAGGAATCTGATGACCTAGAAATTAGGGAAGTTGTGACTAGTCTTTTTAGAGACACTGAAAACTCTAAGTTTGGGGGTAATTATCATTCTCTGTGTGCTTTAACTCTTAGAAAGGTCCCTCACTTGGGACTTGATATATGTGCCTCAACCATTGTGCCATATTTCCGTCATACTAGCTCTTCTGAACCTAATAATGTCCAGGAAGAAGTTCAGTTGTTAGAAACCCATCCTCTGGTTGATGTGGTTTACCCAGGCTATGATACTCAGATTGATTTTGTTTTCCTACCAAAAACTTTTATTCCAATTGTGGGAACATTTGAATTTGAAATGTGCCAGTTATTGAGTTTTGAGACTAAACCTAATTACTTTAGGAGATTAGGGTCGACACATTTGCTTAAGAATGACCACTACTGTGGTAAACTGTGTGAGTCAAATCTGATTGACTTAGAGGATCCTCAATTATTCAGGTTGTTATGTGCTTCTGAGTCCCTAGTTAAGTATTTCCAGACTCTTCAACCTGACCTTCAGAATCTTACCTTTGAGGAAATTAGGCCCTTGAAAATATTTTATCTAGACCCTTTTATAAAACCTGAACCTGAACCACAACTAGATATAGTTGTCTTAATTAAAAAATTAGATACGGGTATGTTCGGTATCTTCATGGTCTGCTGTAACTTCCTTTTCCTTTGGGTAACACTTTTTGATTCAGATGACCCGCAGTTGTTCAAGTTACTTCTATATAATTATATGAGGTGACTAATTCCTTCCGATGTCTGGCTGAAGACTTTAAACTTAGCACTTCTTGGGAGGTAACCTAATCTCATGCAATACGGTAATATATTTCCTTAACTCTTTTGCTTCAAAGGGCAACAATTTCTCCTTGTTCATATGCTTTTAATTTTATCTTTATAACATTGAGGACAATGTTAGATTTGAGTTTGGGGGTATGGGAGAAACTTTTTAGTTGCAATAAATAAACTCCAGAGCCTAGAAATTTATGTTTATTAAGGATGGCACTAACCAATCTAAGTGGATGGAAGCATCTTGGTTATAGGAGTTGAGGAACCAATCTAATTAGATGGAAACATCTAAAGAATCTATTCATAAAAGCACAGAGTTCAGGTGTTAGAATTAAAAAAAAAACATGGTAGTTTCGCCATATCTCGTTGAATCCGTTTCACCTTCTGTTTTTATTTTCTTATAAGTGATTGGGTGAAATAGAGTGATTAAGATATAAAAAAAGTAAAAATAAAATAAAATGAGACCAGACCATCAGACCAACCAGAATAAATTCAATAAAGTCGACCACCGGAGCCCTTGTATATGCCAGTTGTGTTGACCTAGAGTTAGGATTATCACCCGCTGGTTCCCTTGTATATGCCAGCTGTATTGATATTAGTCAGACCGGTATCTCAGTCCATCAGGATAGGTTCACCTTAGTCAACATCAAAACCATCTATGTTTTTCTCTACTTCCATCTTCTTAATCTTTCCATGTGATTGGTTGACTCCGGTTATGATGTACATAAACTATCTGAGTAGAGATCTGTCTCTTATATGAATTTTAGTATGCTTGAGTGCAAACTCGTGTACAACAATTGGAATTTCGCATCAGGGTACTTCCTCCTGTAGTCAATGAGAGTATGTCAACCAAGGAGATTCTTTAGTGCCTTCCAAGGTTTTGCGTATATAGCTAGGGTCCGGAGTAAAGGTTTTGTGGGTACACCTCTGGTAAACCCTCCGAAGACAACACTCTGCCGCTAGGGCCACCTAGCGGTTTAACGGCTTGCTGCACGCGCTAAGTGTAGTCACTTTTATTTTTCTAGATTAGATTTGATCGAGGACTAGCAAATAATAAGTTTGGGGGTATTTGATAGACACATTTTTGTGACCGAATTATCCTCAATTTTCAGTATTGTTGGTACCCGATTTTCTACTTATTATGGTGTTTTATGTGTTTGTAGGTATTTTTGGAAAATTCGGCTCGAAAAGTTGGTATAGGCACCCGGAGGACACATGTTATTCGGACTCTCAGTTTTGGATAAGGGACATCTAACTGATAAGGGGCACCCCAGGGAGCCAAGTGCTAATCACACCCAATTACTGGTTAAGGGGGATCCATCTTTTTCCTTGATTTGAAAATAAAAATTGGCGGGAAATTTGGTTTCAACGGTAAAGGATTTATTATCTTTAAGATAAGAATATCTTCTTGCCTTACAAACATGAAGTTTTGAAGAAAAAGGAAGTCATCTTGTATTAACACAAGAAAGATATCCTTAGAAGATTTTATCTTGGATTTTATTCTGCGAATTAAAGAAGATATGGGTTTAGTAAAGACATATATAGAATAAAGAGAAGGAAAAATTCCTGAAGATATTTTTAATTAAAAAGAAGAAGATTTTGGAGTTATGGAAGAATATATTTGAGTGATGTGTATTTGTGTGTATAAATAGAGAGTTAGAGAGCACATTTGGGAGGAGTTTTGGGAGAGAAAATAAAATCACTGCTTTAATAATTTTCTCACATTTTCATCATTTGTAAACCACTTTTTGAGCCATGAATAAATATTTTAAGTGTGTTTTCGATGTGATGAGTTAATCCCCAACACTGGGACGACGGAGGAAGACGAGTGTCATACATGTGTATAATTATTTAATTCTTTTTAAGACTTTTGCATTAATTTTAATTGAAATATGATTTGAATTAATTGGTTGTCATTTAATTTGATGAAGTATGCTTAACTTAAATTTTTTGATACATCATGCTTAGTATTTACAACTAATCTTTTGAGAATCTACCTTGGCAAAATCAGAGTCCATGTTAATTTTATTTATTGAGCTTTAATTGTTGAGAATAAATAAATCGAACCGTATGCTATGAATTCGACGAAATCCCAGTAACTCTCTTCATCTTGTGACAAAATTTTGTATATATTTTTCTTTTATTTTAGTTTATTAATTCTTAAAGTCAATCTCATCAAGTCCGAGTGAACGACAACTCTATTTACCACTATATAAAATTACATCAGCATCCCCATTGCAAGTACGCTTTATTACCATAAAAATATCAATGCTTAGTAACGTAAGGAGCATGAGTTTTAGTGTTACCTTTTTGTGAAACCTCTTGCATTGGAGCTTGACGAGTTTTTTTCTTCTTTTTATTCTCATCTTTGTTCAAAGTGGTTGCTTTTTTTACATTGGCATAAGTGCTCTCTTTGATTGCCGCACTTGAAGAGTCTGGTTGAACACAATTCTTAGGTTTGACATGCTTTACTTCTTTGCAAGAAATAGGAGCACCTTTGACAACAGTGGAAGTCTCTGGTTGAGAAGACTTTGTAGCTTCAACAAATTTTACTTTTTTGTTAATATTTGAAGCATTTATTCCCTTATAGCCCAATCCTCGTGTATCACGATGATTTTTACTTGCTTCTATTATTTATTCCGTTATGCCAGACAAGAGCCGCACCCAAACGATTCATAAATCCTTTTCAAGTTCTTCTACCAAAATTCTTTTGTGGTGGGATTGGATTTTTTTTTTTTTTAACAATTTTGGATGTAGAATTTTAAAGGTGGAATTTATGGGTCTAGGGGATTTGGCAAAATTACGTTTCCCTCTGTATGTTTGGTTGTCCGAATCCTTGGAATCACGTTTCCTATGAGATTCAGTTTTCCAACAAATCCTCCGTATGGAGCCCGACCCCTCCCCCCTAAGATTTGATTGGAAACTTATCAAGGGATTTGTGGACCCACTTTTTTTTAATTCTAAATCCCATATATATGCAATTTTAAGATTTGAGGGTAATTCCAAATGGTATAAAGACTTTAATACATGAAAACTCTATAAATCCAAGAAATTTTTATTGAGTTATCATTCACATAAAAAATTTAAGTGGAATTATAAATTCTTGAAAACGGTAAATTCTGCGAACAAACCCACCGTAAGAATCTGGCAACTGCAAACGTACATTCTAAATATCTCTAGTACATAAACAAATCACTACTCAGATCAAATAGTTTGACATTCTTTGCCATTTAGACACACACATACCAACCAGCCAATCTGCCCGTTTCAAAAACTGCGGGTGCTAACATAAAAGCTAACTGGCACCTGGCGGGATAAAAGAAAAGGTCTCTCAAACTCAAATCCAAATATTTGACCGGTCAATGGATCTTGACGGCGTTCAGTTTCCCATAGGACCCATACCCGTTACTTATTCGGGAACGACATTAGGGTAATGGGCTCCAAATGCAGTTAATATATCTTAATGCATGAGCGCCAAGTGTGATACTCAGTACAACTTCTAATTACCGATATACCCTAATTTACTTTCCTTTATTTACCACCACCACCACATCCGTCTCTCTATGTTTTTCATTTCTTTTAACAGATCAAACAACTTTGCTCTATGCTTCAAAAAAAAAAAAAAGACTTTGCTCTTTTCAGGTAAACTTTGCTCTATGTTTTTCACCACCACATCCGTCTCTCTAGGTGGAATTCCTTTGAAGTTACAAGCTCTGAAGAAATTAGTTGCGATGGGATGCAGTGCAAGGATATAGTTACCCATAATGGTATCTCTTGTTGGATTGTTGAAGTAAATAGAATTGTAGCATATGATCTCAATACTGAGAATCATGAAATAGAAAACTCTCACCAATGCAGGTTGATCGATTTGCCTGGAATCAATGGACCTAATAGACACTTCGAATGCTTTAGGTATTGGATGAAGAAGAGTATAAGAGAGGATCATGGGTTTGGCAGTTGGTTAGCAGCTCCAACGTTACTGACATGTTTCTGGATGAAGATTGCCAGGATGAGCGCGTCAGACTTGGAACCGCTTGCTTTCATCCCAGTGGAGCCTGATACAATGATCTTGGGTTATGATTTTTTTATTACAGCATCAAAACCAGAATACTCAAGGTTGTTACTGGCGAATATATACAATGGGTCTCCCCATTTGTGGTTGCTCCATGGCCAACACCTGTTTGATTATCATTTGCTTGCATATTTCCTTAGAAATTACATCTGTCAGAATCTTACATATTTCTCCTTTTACTAGATGAGTTTGGACTGGGCAGCTATTTAAGTTGGTTAACTCATGACTGTTGTCTTTTGTATCTTGTTTCCTTTTGAAATAGCAACTTTACTTATCAATGAAATGGGTCTCAAATATTAGTTTTAGTTTTGACAAATGATTTTATGTATCTGGTCATCTACTTATTTACATTTTTTGGGAGTTTATGCATCTAATTTTCCACTGCAAATAATGATGTTTAAGCACAAGCAAGTGTTCTAACAATGATATTTACGATGATTACCAACCAGTTTCATTTCTTGTGATGCTTAAATGACGCAACTGGCAGTGGCATTCTGACAATAAATGTATTCATCCAACGGTACATTCTACCACATAACTGGTAATAACAGAAGCCAAAGGCAAGGGTTTGTCTAAGAAAAGAACTACAACTTATCCAAGAACTTACCAGCTACAAGATGAACAATAGCACTCCTGAGTATGATTAGCCACTTTTCTCGAATCCATCCTGAATCTTCTCAAATTACAAATAAAAACAAAAAGAATTCCAGGTACCACTGTTGTTCTTCAGTGTAAGAAACCCCTCTTTCTCTATCATCTGTTGTTTTTGCATTCTCCTTGATATCATCAGGGTGATGAATGTAAGAATGTGAGAGCTCAGCAGATTAACAAAACTATGTTTAGATTCAGCAGATTAACAAAACCATGTTTAGATTTAAAAGGTTTGGATTGGGAATACAAAAAAGGAAATTAAACAAATGAAATCATCCATCACCCAGCCAGCACCAGTGGTCTAGTGGTAGAATAGCACGTACCCAGCCAGGCTGGTGCATACGTCTCACTCTGTGCCCTTTATAACTGAACCATATTCGCAAAAAGAAGGCCAGCTACTGCTAACCTGGTATGGGTCTCGCATGAAGTAATGATGCTTAAGCACAAACAAATTAACAAATTAAAAAAAATAAAGAAAATCAGAGTCGATCCCTCTTATCAAATCAGGGAAGCAGTCTCATGACCCAAATGCTAACCAGTCCAAAAAAAACAAAAAACAAAAAAATTTGGACCATTTCTCGATTTGTGCGTGTCATCCTTGCGCAGGGGCCATGCTAATCTTCTCTGTATCGTTCCAATTTTATCGGATGTCCCCGAAGGGACGAGCTTATTGAGTAGCTCAGACTATTTGAAGCTATCATCTTTTATAATAGAGACAGTGTGGGACTATACCAATAGCCATAGATACACTCAAAACGCGCTAGTCACAGTTTTTGTGTTCCTTTTCTGGGGCGGAATGTCTACAGTCATAAGTTCTATAACTCCGATACAATCTTTCCAAGATCCTTGCATAAGCCTCAAGGTTGCGCATAGATTTGTAGTTCTGTGTGTGGTGATATTTTGTCTTTCTATTACTAAATTTAGTACAGTATGTTTTTTCCTTCTTTTTTACGATATAGTGGAATAGATTTCGGAATTGTAGAACTAGTTACGTGAGTACATAGTCTATGTGAAGTTAGGTTCACTTGCGGCCACAAGCAAATACTGAAATAGGGTGTGGTGTTGTTCGGCTTGCGAATACAACTGAATGGGTTTTAATGCTTGAAACTGGCAGCTTCCAGATGCAAATTGACAGCCCAAGCAGATGGAAATGGATATTAAAAGACAACTGGTGAATTTTTTTGAAGCTAACTTCAGCCAAGTCATAAAATGCTTAAAATATCACAAGGAGATGATTAGTATATTCAATTTTGAACATAGATGCATGTTCCATGATCTTTTGTGAAGAGTAAAAAAAAAAAGTTTTGGGAGTCTGTCAGACAACCGCACGACCGCCGCAGCAGGCCAAGGCCAAGCTGAGAACGATCATCTACGGCCACAAGGCCTACATCATAGGTCTCTGTGACCATCAATCACGCTCTGGTCGTGCGGTCCTGGTTCATCAACCAGACTGTGGTTCCTGTCTCCTTAGAACTCAAGGATACAGAGGTACGAGCCTATAGAACAGATCCTGTTCAAGTAAGGTCGTGCTCATTTCTGAAATCTAACAGCATAAATACGTGTACTATAATTTGGAGCGTACCGCTACGGGACTAAATGACTATGATTCGATGAGACAATTTACAAGTGGGAACAAATCCTACTAAACTAACAGAAAAGTACACCCAAATCTAAAAGGCCTAAAACTGGTTGGCAATAGTGCCAAGGTGCACATGCCAGAAGGTGTTGCCCCTTCGTATAATCAGAATTCCAGCTCCGCCACTGAGTAGGTGCCACACTTTTTAATGGCCGAGATCGATGAAATTATCAACAATAATAACAAGAGGCCAGCTAGATGCACCTCCTCCATTCATAACTGTGATTTTACTGCAGATCCACTAATTTTACTTTAAGAAAATATCAAGTTTGTCTACAACATCCATTCAAGTTTGTAAAGCTTAGACCATTTATCCTTGCACACTAGTGCTCTTTTCCTGCCAGTTATCGCAACACCTAGTGTTGACATTTTGGCAGCATGGTACTCATTAGCAGTTGATGCAAAGGAATCTGCAAACTGTATTACACTACTCTAGGTACATCGATCCATGGCATGTCTACTCTAGATAATGACCATCTTTTCTGACATTGGAGATTATCCTATTGGAACTTGAATTTGCGAAATTACTATTGACATCACTTAATGTTCTATATACAGCTACTGTGATGCATAATACTTGGAGACCTAGGTTAAAAGATCCAATTAGTTCTCTCACGACACCATTCGCATAAAATTCTCAAGCAGCGCTAGATCCTATCTATGACTTCAGCTCCAACAACGTAATCAACTTCATATGTTCTTGTGGTATGCCACCCTTGCACCAATCTGGAATCTCACTACAAAACCAACCACTTGCAAGAACCCACCAACTGCCACTTACAATCTCGATGAACCTTCAATTGGTGTGGCGAACAGCTTCATAGTATTGCCGTGGCTCAACATTTTATACTTTATAGAGCCTCTGCTGAGTATCTGGCAGGTGTCAGAGTCATGGGGAAACCAAATAGCTTAAGTTCAATGAAGCTGGAGAAAATTGTGTCATAGTGTTCACTTACACAACCAGTAATGAAAGCTTTATGTTTGGTTCCATAATTTGGAGAAATGGTAGATCTAAACTTCCATTGGATTTCAATCTAGTAAGTATTTCATGACTTGATGCAGTGTGAGTAAAGATGGCCTATGTTGCTGGTAGAGCAATTAGCCTAGGGAAGAAAAAACTTGGCTTTGAGAATTGTTGGGTTCCTCTTAGAAAGAGAAACCCTCCAAAAATAAGCGTATGCCGCTTATAAACGGCAAGCACACGGTATTCTTTAGTAAAAGGCGAAAGAATAGTTCGCTTTGTGCTTACCGCACGGCTGCGTGAATCGTTCATTTGAGTGGAGTGCTGGTTATGTACAACGCATTTTGAGTACAGTTTTGTTTCCTAAACCTTGTGGGACTAATCCATTTCACTCAACTGAGACTTGCATCATCACTGTCTATACCAACTAAAGAAGGGAGAATGGGCTTATAAATTTTGCTCATTTGGTAAGGTTACATCATCAAATTTCTTGTATCATGTAGTTCTAGCATTCAACTCATGTTTTTCTCTTGGTTGTTTGTTTCAATTTGTTTAAGAACGAACTATTCATACATACGGATTCCACCCAAATTGTTATCAAGATGCTAACTAGTCATGTTACCGGAGCACAGGGCTCAAACTTTAGACTTCTCGCGTCTCAGCAGCTTCAATTTGCTCCTCCAACCCAAATTATAATCAAGATGCTAACTAGTCATGTTACCGGAGCACATGGCTCAAAACTTTAGACTTCTTGCTTCTCAGCAGCTTTGATTTGCTTCTCCAACTGCAACGAAGAAATGGACAGAGTTATATGGGGCTCACTACAGACTTAAAGCCTGGATTATCATAGTCTACAAATGGGGCTTGAACTACAGACTAAATGCCTCGAATTATCATTATACAACACAAACACCTTTGCAGTAGTGCAACTCAAGAACGACGCATGAGAACCTCAGCAGCAAGCTACTGTGATGGAAACTCCCCCATGAAAAAAAATAATTTAATATCGTGTGAGCCGATGGCTCACATATCAGATATTAAACTGATAAGAACAGATACTACACTTGATCTTAGCCAAAAGGCCAAGATAGGTATGCTTCTCCAAGTCTCACAATTCACATTTTATAGCTTGCAGAACTAAAACTGACTTACAACTTGAACGATGTGGGACAAAATCTACAACACTGAAGCACAACAGCCTACACTTCACAAATATTCAGCGAATAAAGAAAGTTCTGGATTGTCCAAGAGAAGCGCTAGAGCTGCTCAGAGAACTTGCCAGTTATACTGGAACAAGAGCAGCTATATGAAGATAATAAAATCCGTTTTTGTTTCATTCAAGTTCATTGAGATCTTTTGCCAGTTTTTCTTGTACAACATATATCATCTTTGCAAGTCAGCTGAAAACGGCTAAAACCAAGCATACCATCTACATGTACTGGATGTGGCTGTACCTGCCCAGTCAATTGGGTCTGATGGCTGATGGAGTTGTATATACTGGTATATATAGAACATAAGCGACGTAGCAGTTTGTTCAGGCATTCTTCACGTTGAATCGCAAGTGGATTGATCTCCCATAACAGTTGTAGCACCTGTGAACATAATCGAAACCCATTAAAAGGACACCAATCTAGCATACACTAAGCAGAGGAGAAGCAAAGACACAAATACCCATAGGGGAAAATCAGATGGCATGCTAGTCAGGTCTTTAAAGTTTACCACATGATATACCTCCATATAGTTCGTTAGTTATTCAATATGGGAGCCACATCACCATTTCACGAGTATTCAGGATGTTTCTGTTAGTTTTGGAAGGTGAAGTCTGCTTTATAAAAAGAATATCAGAGAGAGAGATGTTTGTAGTTTATGACTGTTTTAGAATTTCATTCTGCAGATTATCGATGCTATGGGAGACAAGGTCGGAAAGCCCTTGAAAGTGGTTGTGAAGAGAGGGAACAATAAGGTAGTGAATTTGACTGTGGTTCCTGAGGAGGCTAATCCGGACTCTTAGTATTAACCTTTTCTGTATATACTTGTTTTCTGAAGACGCCTGTCAGCCAACAGTCCTTTTAGTATTTAATGTGTTATGCCCTTGGGTCATTGTATATATGTTAGTGATATAACCGTTAATGGCTTATGATTCTGGGACCAAAACTTTGGTAGGAAGTTACTACAGTAGAACCTCTATAAGAGGAAATTGGTACAATGGTTATGGCACCCATTTCCTCCATAGTACGGGCGGAAGGTTTCCTCCGTAGATAGAAGATCTCCCATTTTATCCAATTTCCACTTTGGATAGTCTAGCTTGCTAGGTCCGCTCAGAGGGTGGGCTTAGCTGTGTTGTATCAGGTTTTTTTTCTTTTTTTGGTAAACTGTGTATATTTACTTTTGGTAAACTGGCAACTACAGCAGGGGCATTATAAAGATTTTTGTTGGCCTGATATCTTAGCACCTCTGTGTAGAAAGTACTTCTGAGCATGGCCAATAGAGTTCAGGTTCTCGACAACACTGCGAGTCTCGAGATGCTCCTCCATTTGCCTTTGTTGATTTTTTCAAATCCCCAGATAAATTTCCTTAGGAATCACAAAAATCAATTATCAATTACAAACACAACTACACAAACCCGATTATGTAGTATTAATTCCTTGTGATCTTCTTGGGTTCAAGGAACCCCTATTTTTCTTTATGTTGCTGTTTTCATTGTTGTCCGAATCGATCCAGTCTGAGTTGTCAACGATGCAATAAGCAGATTGGCATAGTGCCAAGGTGCACATGCGGTGAACCTTAAGTCAAAGATCCAGCAGGTGTTGCAACACTTCTCTTGATGGCCGAGATGTTTACAAGCTAAAATCATGTTATCATCTTAAAAACATGAGCACCAGGAGAGGCGCTTTGTGAACAGAAAATATGAACAATAACAAGAGGAGGATCAATCAGCAACGGAGAACATGGACTAAGGATGTTCGCTCCTCCTCATCAGCAGTTGGACAACCACAATCAGTATTTGAAACTTTGGGTTTGTGAACATTGGCAGGGGCCGCGCGGACGCGTTCCCCCTCAGTAATAAATTATGACGTAGACTCTCCCTCAATGGGGAGATCTTAGGCGAGCACCCTTCCAAAGTGCAATGGAAGTCACCAACCTAGGCCATGATCCTTCTTGATCAATCATAGACCCCGTCCAGGTAAGTATGTTTTCTAGTCACATTTCAAGCTTCTCTTATAGGATCTTTTTCGTTATCTGTTTTCCTGACTAACCAATGCGGGACTATTATTATCTTTTTTCTGGTGAACATATTACCATTCTCACAAGCAACCCTTTGGATTCACAGACAGATTAATGTCTAAGGTTTCAGAAACTAAATGAGTTCTTTGCTTCATATAAGTCAGATACTGAAGAGTTGATGCATCTTTACTGACGGGAAAGAATGAATCACTCAGCTTCCAGACACTGCAAGGGAGTAGAGAAAAAAAAGCAACAATGTCTAGCGTTCCAGAAGATCTCTATCTTCAAATCCTTTTAGGGCTACCAGTAAAATCCACATTTGTATGCAAGTGTGTTTGCAAAAATTGGTTAGATCTAATTTGTAATCCTCTGTTAATATGCATCTTGATCTGAGTATCCAAAAGAAGAACTATAATCTTATCATAAGTAGAGTGTGCAAATGGAATTCAAGATGGTTTCGTTAAAATGGATTACCCATTGGAATTCGAACCTGAAGGTTATTTGGTTGAATTGAGAAGCTCGTGTAACGGTTTGGTTTGCTTAGTTTATGGTGATCATTTCACCGACTTCATCTAGTGTCTTTGGAACCCAGCCACCAATGAGTTCAAGGAACTTCCCGAACCACCGCGTGCAGATTTGGAAGGCGGTGAGAACTTGAATTTGAAGTGTAATATCTATGCTTTAGATTATGATTACAAGATAGATGATTACAAGTTGGTGAAAGTTGAAGACAAGAGTGGAGAAAGGGATAGTTTATACGCTGGGATCGAATTCCTGGAATTGCCTTCAGACTATCCCTATAGGTTTACTTGTACTATGGTGATTATTAGTGGAGCTCTTCATTGGTTAGTCGATACCTCGACCAAATCCATATATTGGTATCATCTCCTTGGACATGAGTGAAGAGAGAATTACAGAATTACAACTACCCGAAGAACTTACGGGAAAGAAACAGTTTCACAACGTGTGAGAGTGGGAAGGGTGTCTATGTCTACTTGTTAATGCAGCAATGTTCAATTTGATGTATGGGTGATGCGGGAGTATGGAGTTCAAGATTCCTGGTCTAAAAATTTTTACAGTACCCTAAAATCGGTGGGGAGTCACTCTGATGTGGGCTTTCAAGACTGATAAAATTCTACTTAAGATTTCTAGTTACTTAATTCTATATGGCCCGAGGAATGCAAGTAGTCTGACATGGATGAGCAAGAACCGAAAAATATGGGTGACCGAGAATTATGTTGAAAGCTTGGCTTCACTGACGCGCCTTGGGAGGTAAGTAGTTACTGTGTTGCATTTGGTGGACTTTAACGCTCTAGACGCAAGCACCACAAAACAGAAGATATCAACAAGAGAAAGAGGGTAGATGCACCTCCTTCATCAGCAGCAATGATAAAAACCTTCTTAGCTAACTTTGGTAAAATTTGGGCTTGTAAACATTGGCAGGGGCCGCGCGGACGCGTTCCCCCTCAGGAATAAATTATGACGTAGACTCTCCCTCAACGGGGAGATCTTAGGCAAGCGCCCTTCCAAAGTGCAATGGAAGTCACTAACCTAGGCCATGGTCCTTCTTGATAAACCATTGACCCCGTCCAGGTAAGTATGATTTCCGGTAGCATTTCAAGATTCTCTTATAGGATCTTTTTCGTTATCTGTTTTCCTGACTAACCAAGGTGGGACTACTATTACCCTTTCTTCTTTTCATGGGTGAGGTTGAGCGGCTTGGGCCTATAATCTTCTTAGTTCTTTCTTACCAACACAGCGGCACTGCGCCCAAACTGCAGTATGTGTGTGTTGATTCCTTTTGAACTGGAAACTACTGAAAAATACAGTCTATGGAATGAGTTACTACTGTATAACCGTGATGGTTTATACAAATACAGTAACTTGAATAGATTCCAATTTACAAAATTCCTGTTGGCTAGTTGATGTCGAACAAAGAGGAAGAAGTCACTGAGAACGGCATATCCGCAGGTAATCCTTGAAAGAATTGGTGAGGAAACAAGGGCACTCATTAGCTGTGGATGTAAGGGCACTCACCAAGAATTAGCTGAAACTGATCAAAATGTTTTTCTTAGTTTTGGTGGGGGTGTGCCAGGCCTTTGCAGTAGTGCAACATAAAGGCGACACTCGAGAACCCCAGCAGCAAGCTACTGTGATGGGAACTCCCCCATGAAAAAAATTAATTTAATATCGTGTGAGCCAATGGCTCACATATCAAATATTAAACTGATAAGAACAGATACTACACTTGATCTTAGCCAAAAGACCGAGAAAGGTATGCTTCTTCTAGTAGTCGACTTCTCTTTTTATACCGTCTTGTTTCAATTCCTCTGCTCTAGACTAGTCTGTATGGGACTATATTATAAGCTCACCCTGTCGTATAACTGGGACATATCTGAACTGAGGCGAGTCCTTGGGCACTGTATGGGTACGAGTTTAGAGTAGAATTGGAATTCTGTGCAGGTGGGTGCCGTTTAACAAACATACAAAGCTCAGATGGTTTTCTACTTTACACAAATATGAACGATTACTGATTTAATTACTAGGGAATATTACTGAGATCGAATCATCGATTGGTATTCAAAGTTCCGAGTCCCAGTAAACAGGACCCCATATATCAATGATTCCCTATCCACGTACATCCTCAACTTGCACGCTAGTTCTTTTTTCCAGCCAGTTATCACGACACATGGTGTTGGCATTTTGGCAGCATGCTCCCCATTAGCAGTTGATGCAGAGGAATCTGTTAAATGTATTACATTGCTCTAGGTATATCCATGGCCTTTCTACACATTCCGGGGTCGCGGCTTTGATAAAAAAGCAATAGATCCAACATCGCTTATTGTTTTTATAGGTATTGTGATGCATAGTACTTGGAGACCAGCAGTAAAAGATCCAATTAGTTCCCCATGACATCATTCGACTTATAAATCTGGACGCATAAATTCTCAAGCAGCACTAGATCCTATCTATGACTTCAGCTCCAACAACGTAATCAACTTCATATGTTCTTGTGGTATGCCACCCTTGCACCAATCTGGAATCTCACTACAAAACCAACCACTTGCAAGAACCCACCAACTGCCACTTACAATCTCGATTAACCTTAAATTGGTGTGGCGAACAGCGTCATATTATTGCCATGGCTCAACATTTTATACTTTATACACCTTCTGCTGAGTATCTGGCAGGTGTCAGAGTCATGGGGAAACCAAATAGCTTTTTGTTTCCGCGACTAGTAATGAAAGCTTTTTGTTTGGTTCTATAATTTGGAGCAATGTTAGATCTAATGAACTTAAGAAGTTCCCTTTGGATTTCAGTCTAGTATAAGTTGCTAGAACTGACTTTATAACATCGAGGCTTTTTCAGCATAATTGGCTCCAAAATCCAAAATTAGCAGAAAACTCTACCGTTATGCGTGCTCGGACGGGAGGAATGAAGGGATGAGTGACCATCCGAAAAGCTGATGTTGGGTGACCGCAGCGATGCTCGTTAAAAACCTCACACTGCCGGATAACCGCAGTGGCTAAATGGGAACAATAGGCATATGTTGCTGATAAATAGCCGGCCTTGTAGTCATTGCACTGCTCCTGGGTCTTGTGGTACCAGGGCCTACGGCCAAAAAAACATCTTAGCTAAATACTCTAGATCATTTAAACTGGTAGTATCATTTAAATTGGTAGTAATACACTGCAACAGAACAATTTACTCCAAACTGCATGCCCTGATATCCCAAGGACGGTTTACTGGTAAGAGCAATAAGCATGGGGAAGGAAAAGCTGGATTTGAGAATTGTTGGGTTCCTCTTAGAAAAGAGAAACCCTCCAAAAATAGGGGGTATGCCCGCTTATTCACGGCAAGCACACGATATTCTTTAGTAAAAGGCGAAAGAATAGTTCGCTTTGAGCTTACGGCACGGCTGCGTGAATCGTTCAGTTGAGTGGACTGCTGGGTTTCTGTGTTTTCTTTAGAAATGAATGAATTATACAAGTCAATAACACCTTGTTTAATTTTATGATTCTTCTTGACACCATTTCCACCTGAGATATGGGTTCTTTCCATAATTGAAAATGAATTAATTAGGGTTAGAATTAGATAAAACATGCTTGAATCACAGAGATGCAGAGAGAGAAGGGTTAGGGTTTAAGAGATGAACAAAAAATATTAGCTAAAACTTTGGATTATGATCTTTTTAGCTATCAGGCTCAGTCTTCACAGGACCTTCACGAACTCAGAGAGGAAAGTGAAGAGAACAGTGGCTCCTCTCTTTTTCCTGGAGACTTGGAATTGTGTGACTAGTCTCGTGTTATAAGGCGAAGTCCTATGGTACGCAGCTAGATTAGGAGTCCATGTCATCTAGGATAACCTCCAAAGTCCTGTTAGTCATAGAATCAAACAGCGCCCAGCTGAATGGTTCAGCGCCACCAATCTCAGCCGTCAGATAAAAAAATAAATTTAGATATGCTGAACCATTTTGCGAAAAGGAGATTTTTGTGGCGCTGAACCATTCAACGTAACTATCTCTCTGCTAGTTCACATGCGAGCAAATGTTAGCAGAGAGAACTAGTGTTAACAAATAGACAATACCTTTTTTTTGAACTGCAACGATTTTTGGCTAATCTAGCAGTTCAATCTAGCTCATAGGACTAACCCCAAGCCATAGTGTTGTACACTATTTTATTTATTTTTATTTTTATTTTTGTCGATCAACAAATTTTAATTTATTCAAATCAAAATCATAATTATATGATCACTTACAAGAATAACAAAAGCATCAAAGTACAAAATAATCAAAACCCTAATACAAATGAAGATATCAATTAAAAGTAATATGCGAACAGAAATATCTATAAACTGCAAAGATATCTGATTTTGCAAATATAATAGGGAAGGATGATGGTATAATCTGGAATCGATTCCTCCCATTTATTCTGATTTTCTTCTTCTTTAATAAGAGATGTTACTCAGTGTAGTCAAAATCGCTCTCCAAGGCCGATTACTCGCCGAGTAATCGCTACAGGCTATATGACCGAGGTGATTTTTGATTCCAAACCATTTCTGATTTTTAACAGTTAAGGCGGACAATTTTGCCAGTTTGGACCGATTCTTGAGCAAAACGAGTCAATGATTTTTCCGAGTTGGCCTTGCATGCACTAAAATCAGAAAAGAAATTTTTTGTAACTCCTCAGATGAGAGTTATCAAATAGAAAAACCTCTAAATACAAGATAAAAACATTCAATATAATAATATAACACACTTAATTACATGATAGAGTTAAAGTTTAAATTTTAATTAGGTACAAGTCATGACTTATGAAAAGAAATATATAAGTATATAGTAAACATATTCCAAGTATTAGACCGATTTTGGAGATTTATAAGTCCAAAATTATTGTTCCTCGCTCCAAGCTTTCCTGGGATTTCGGGTCCTTTTACTCTTTTTCAAATAGTGGACTTTTCAACCTTTTGCTAGAACTACTTTCACAGCGGAGTACCAAGATCCGTAGCAAGGCGTCCAATGGAGAATCGATCTATAGCAAAGGTTTTGGCGTCTGGTAATCTTGGATCCTTATTTAGTGGGTCCCTTCCTAATAGGCTTGTGGTTCACTGTTCAGGCCAAGCATTCACCAAAAGCAAGAAGTCTTTGAACTTGATGCACAAAGAAAGAGAATGGCGGCAAATAAAATCTTTTGATCCTTCATATTAATTTTTGTTATTCTCCCTTTCAGCAACTTGAACGGGTGGGGGACTGAATGTTACCGAGTGGCAGAGAACAATCTGACGGGGCGCATCGAAGTGATTTTTCTGTAGGTTAAAGTGGTATAGAACCTAGTGAACCGAGCGTACAAAATAAAAAGTTTTATCTTATGACTTTAGTAAGTTAGTGATCAAAGTTGAGAGTTTCATGCAACTTGTTGTAGGTTGAAGTGGAAAACCAGTTACATATGATCTTGATTGGCCTTTCACCCTTAGTATGACGTGGTTTTCAAGTGGCCAAGTGAAAATGCTCAAATGAAGGTGCATTATCAGTGGCTTGGCCAAAGTCAGACATGCAGAGTGACATGTCTGAGTCGCATCTTGAGAAGTGGCATGTGCCAAACAGGGTTTGGATATGGACAAAGATGCGAGATTAACATCAAGAGATCCCAAAAGAGTTTGACATGTAATTTGTATGCACGAGGCGTACAGGCATGCAGGTAAGACTTGCATTAGCACACTTACATCATTGGTAGAATGATGCTCAGCAGTGATGGCACGACTGGCAGACGCAATCATCATGCAACCAAGGCTGGATGACATGTGCCAGGAACATGGCCTTGACGGTTTCGAGTTGGTTACACGGAAGTTGCTTTACTTTATGTATTTCTAAAGTCTAGGACTTGTTTGGCGAGCTTTAGATTGTAGTGGCGTCAGTTGGCACAGTTGGCTAACTGCCTGGCATAAAGTAAATCTATAACTGCTTGCAGTTACTTGTACATAGCTTTTGTAAGGCTATATAAGCCTGATCTTGTGAAGGGATTGGGTAATCCGAAACAAGAAGAGTATGTAACCCTAAGTGTGCAATAAATAAAAGGCTAAGGCCCGATTTAAAGAAAAGTTCTATTGGTGCATATTTCCCTTTGGTTGGCTTATTGTTTATGCATCAAGTGGAGTGTGTGCATTTGATTGAAAGACTTGAAAGATCTGTGAGCAGAACCTCTATTTAGTATGGGATGAATAAATAATTAGTCAAGAAGTTGAAGTATTAGCTAAGTGCGAGTTGGCTGAAATTGTGTTGTGGAACACAATTGCCATTGTCAAGTTGGTTGTAGCATTTGGGTGTTGCGAACCTGTGAAACCTAGCCACAAGTCATCCTCGTATTTTTCCACATACGTCCAACCGAGTAGGACTGAGAACGATTTCGACTACTTTGAATTGCTACCAAAATAAACGAATAACTTGCCCAAAATCTTGTGGATCTAAATGATTCAAAGTAATAGATCCAAATGAACTTTAATTTTGCGTTCATACATGACTAGAGAAGTTATAATCCTTATGTTGAGTCATATCACACTAATTATTCTCTTGTTCATAACTGGCATAGAGAATAGTTTGTGGATGATTTTTCTCATAAAATTATTGTATCTTAGTGACTCTAACATTAAGATCGTTATTTTTAACTTTTTTGATCGTAACTGGCGAGAAGAGTGAAAAATATTGGATATAAATTTATTTTGTTTGTTTGGTCGCATTGTAGTTTTTTTCGGGAATGACATAAATGGGGGAGAGTTCTTTTGAACTTTTGCTTAATGGTAATATCTATGTGGGAGTGCGGATGTGGAATTGTAGGAGATGTTTTCACCTTATGTCTCCTTGAGGAAAACTAAGATTTATTGGTTGAAAGCTTCTAAACTAAAGGTTGGTATGTGTTCTCTAGTCTTGAAACTCCTTTGATTAACTCATGATTATCCATATTTTTCACCTTTCCCAATTTTGTTGATAAAAATGGATAGAATTATTAAGTTACTTCTAGTTACTTCTATATGATTCTATGAGGTGACTATATGATTCTATGAGGTGACTAATTCCTTCTGATGTCTGGCTGAAGACTTTAAACTTAGCACTTCTTGGGAGGTAACCAAATCTCATGCAATACGGTAATATATTTCCTTAACTATTTTGCTTCAAATGATAACAGTTTCTCCTTGTTCATATGCTTTTAATTTCATCTTTAGAACATTGAGAACAATGTTAGATTTAAGTTTGGGGGTATGGGATAAACTTTTTAGTTGTAATAAATAAACTCGAGAGCCTATAAAATATGTTTATTAAGGATGGCACTACATGAAGAACTTCTGAGAACGGCATATCCGCGAGGGGATCAGGGAATCCTTGAAAGAATTGGTGAGGAAACAAGGGCGGCTGTAAGGGCACTCACCAAGAATTAGCTGAAACTGATCAAAATGTTTTTCTTAGTTTTGGTGGGGGTGTGCCAGGCCTTTGCAGTAGTGCAACGTAAAGGCGACACTCGAGAACCCCAGCAGCAAGCTACTGTGATGGGAACTCCCCCATGAAAAAAATTAATTTAATATCGTGTGAGCCAATGGCTCACATATCAAATATTAAACTGATAAGAACAGATACTACACTTGATCTTAGCCAAAAAGCCGAGAAAGGTATGCTTCTTCTAGTAGTCGACTTCTCTTTTTATACCGTCTTGTTTCAATTCCTCTGCTCTAGACTAGTTTGTATGGGACTATATTATAAGCTCACCCTGTCGTATAACTGGGACATATCTGAACTGAGGCGAGTCCTTGGGCATTGTATGGGTACGAGTTTAGAGTAGAATTGGAATTCTGTGCAGGTGGGTGCCGTTTAACAAACATACAAAGCTCAGAAGGTTTTCTACTTTACACAAATATGAACGATTACTGATTTAATTACTAGGGAATATTACTGAGATCGAATCATCGATTGGTATTCAAAGTTCCGAGTCCCAGTAAACAGGACCCCATATATCAATGATTCCCTATCCACCTACATCCTCAACTTGCACGCTAGTTCTTTTTTCCAGCCAGTTATCACGACACCTGGTGTTGGCATTTTGGCAGCATGCTCCCCATTAGCAGTTGATGCAGAGGAATCTGTTAAATGTATTACATTGCTCTAGGTATATCCATGGCCTTTCTACACATTCCGGGGTCGCGGCTTTGATAAAAAAGCAATAGATCCAACATCGCTTATTGTTTTTATAGGTATTGTGATGCATAGTACTTGGAGACCAGCAGTAAAAGATCCAATTAGTTCTCCCATGACATCATTCGACTTATAAATCTGGACGCATAAATTCTCAAGCAGCACTAGATCCTATCTATGACTTCAGCTCCAACAACGTAATCAACTTCATATGTTCTTGTGGTATGCCACCCTTGCACCAATCTGGAATCTCACTACAAAACCAACCACTTGCAAGAACCCACCAACTGCCACTTACAATCTCGATTAACCTTCAATTGGTGTGGCGAACAGCGTCATATTATTGCCATGGCTCAACATTTTATACTTTATACACCCTCTGCTGAGTATCTGGCAGGTGTCAGAGTCATGGGGAAACCAAATAGCTTTTTGTTTCCGCGACTAGTAATGAAAGCTTTTTGTTTGGTTCTATAATTTGGAGCAATGTTAGATCTAATGAACTTAAGAAGTTCCCTTTGGATTTCAGTCTAGTATAAGTTGCTAGAACTGACTTTATAATACCCCAATATTCCGTAGTGGTTGGCCGAATGAAATATAAGTAAAGTAATGGTTTGTATTTTCGTAACCTTAGGCAAACCCTTTTCTGGCGACTTCGAGAAAGAAAGTGGCTCCGAGTTCGAAACCTGGGCGGGAGTGGACTACTATAAGTCAGAAACTTCGTAAGAATGATGAATAAACCCATTTACAAGTAAGATTCCGTCGAAATATTCTCTGAAACCTTAAACAAATCATATTCCGGCGACTTCGAGAACGAAAGTGGCTCCGAGTTCGAAACCTAGCCGGGAGTGAACTACTATAAGCCAGAGACTTCGTAAGAACGATGAATCTACCCATTTACAAGTAAGATTTCATCAAAATATTCTTTGAAACCTTAGAAAAACCCTTTTCTGGCGATTTCAAGAAAGAAAGTGGTTCCGAGTTCGAAACCTGGCCGGTAGTGGACTAATATAAGTCAGAAACTTCGTAAGAACGATGAATCCACCTATTTACAAGTAAGACTCAATCAAAATATTCTCTGAAACCTTAGACGAATCCTTTTCCGGCGACTTCGAGAACGAAAGTGGCTCCGAGTTCGAAACCTAGCTGGGAGTGGACTACTATAAGTCAGAGACTTCATAAGAACAATGAATCCACCCATTTACAAGTAAGATTCCATCGAAATATTCTCTGAAACCTTAAACAAACCCATTTCTGTCGACTTCGAGAATGAAAGTGGCTCCAAGCTCGAAACCTGGCCGGAAGTGGACTACTATTAATATGAATTCATTGAAATGAGAACCCTAAAATTAATATGAATTCAATTAAAATTGAAGAAATTGGACCCGCGAATAATCTAAATTTGACAAAATATGATATTCAATCAAATTTAAATTTTACACTTCTATTTTGTGCCCAAATAATGTCGATCGACGTTTTTGCACATTTAGCCGATTTGCGTGCGCATTTTTTGGAGGGACGAAGGGTTATAGGGACATCCCATTTATGTCCACATAAGAAAAGTCGTCAAATGCATGTACTAAATATGAACTTAACTAGTCCAAGAAATCTTGGAGATAGTATCTTAAGATTAGTTCAAGTGCATCTTAATTCACCTTCTATCTTGGAGAGGGTATCATAAGAAAGTGTGTTTTCTTTGTGCTTTATCTTCGTGCATTTGTGCTTTCTCTTTGTGTTTTCGGATTGAATTTCGACTAGTCACATAGGTCATGAAATAATTTAGAGTAGTCACACAGGTCATGAAGTAGTTTTAGTTCACACACACAAATTCGTCATCTTAGAGAAAGAAACTTGCTCGGAGATCGAAACTTCTTTGTGATTTGATGTATCATGCTAAGTTTGAAGCCATAACCCTCCCGGAGCTTCGTGGTTCATAGTTTCTATGCCGTTATACCAAATTTGAAGTTCAAATCCATACTGATCTTCATATTTATCTATAATGAATAGTAGAAATTACTTCATGACCTATATGACTAGTAGAAATTACTTCATGACCTATGCGGCTAGTCGAAATTCAAACCGGAAACACACAAAGAAAGCACAAAAACACAAAGAAACACACCAATTATCGATTTCATTTTTCATTTTCCCGATTCATTCTTATGTATTTTTTGGATTTTTTTATATCATAATGTCGATAACAATGTCCTAAATTTATTAATATTTTTTTTGGATTTTTTTTCGTGTCAAATGTTGATAAAAAAACCGGATACATGAGTTCGTATTAGCACAAACAGAAAAAGACTTACTTATCAATCCGCATGAACATCCCAAATATAATATCAACCGTCAAGATATTTTTCTTGATCCGTATGAGTGGATCAAACGAAATGTGGTCCGTCGATAATTTTAGTTTTCATTTTGGTTGTATCATCAACTACTCGAACTCTAATTCCTTTTGGTTCTCTGTTTCTTTCTTCCTCTCCTCCGAAGCACACCGTCGGCGCTGCATCACCACCGCTGCTCTTCTCTCAATCCCTCTTATTCATCTCCATTTCTTGATAGAATCGACCCATCTTAATTCTCATCTGAAATTTCTGGTGAAAATCATCACAACCTCAGTCACAGAAACTCATCAATTGAATACCTCAGATCCACCTTCTACAAACCCTAAATCAAACGAACCCCGATTTCAATTCGTAATCTGCTACTGATTTCTTCTTTCACCGATTCAATCTCAGAACCCCTTTCAATTTTTCATTCAACATCTAACCTAGCCATAAGAATCATATCTCTCCATCCCTGAACATCGAATAAATAACAGAAAATTCGTTATCTCTTCCATCTCTGATTAAAGTTTCTTAATCATGGGTTCGATTTGTGGAATTGGTGTTGCTGCTGCTAGAAATCAAGATGGATGGTGAATTACAGTTAGGGTTTGAACAAGAAATTGGAGATGAAGATTTTAACTGAACTGTTGATGGAATTGATTACAGAAAAGAAGGAATTGAAATCAAGATGGATGGTGAATTACAGTTAAACCCCATCATTTCTAATGTTTATAATTTTGTTTTCGTGGCCATACGAACACTGAAGTTCGGTCTTACAAAGATCATGAAAGTAAAATGCTTAAGAAACTAAAGAAATCAATGTTTTTAGGGATTTTTTTTCTCTGATTGTGCGGATTTTTATGGGATCCCATATTATGAAAATGTAGTTTCAGATGTAATTAGGATTTTAGAGGGGTTTTTTGTTTGGTAATACTTGTCTGAGGCTTTAAGCATCTCATTTTGATTGTTTGATAAACATTTTGTTCCATGCTTATTATGTGTTTGTTAATATTCCTCTGAGAAATAATTATTTTGAAGTGATTTATAGTGTGATTCATTCAGTAACTTGAAGGAAGTTCTTTGATAATATAGTTGGATTATAGTAGCCTTTGATAATATGGTTGATTATAGTAGGTCTTTCTCTGTATTGTTAGCATGGGAGATGAGGGTAAAGTTGTTAAAGTTTTGGTGAATTGAATATGGTTTAGTCTTTCATTCGTAGTCACTTATTCATTTTTGTTTCTTTCATAGTGTTTACATTGGGATGAGCTAGAACGGGATTATCACAAAGTCTTGGCGAGGTGATCCCTTTCACTATTCTCTGCAAGGTAGAAGTGTTATTGCAATTCTGGCGAGTTGAAATTTAAGTCACTTGACTTCTTACATTTTCTCAATTACCTTGTGTTGGTTTGCTAATTTATGCAAGTGGTTAATTGCAGGAACAAGGCAAATTAGTTCTATTTGGTAATACTTGCAAGACGATGTTCGAATCAATCATATTTTTGTTTGTCATGCACCCATTTGATGTTGGAGATCGATGTGAAATTGATGGAGTTCAGGTAATTCTTTTTACCGAGTATTATCTTTCTTTTTTGGAAATGGCCTTGTTGAATGTTTTCTCAAGAAACTCGTTTTCATTGAAATTTCAGATGGTAGTTGAGGAGATGAATATTCTCGACAATCAAAAGCTAATCTATATGTAGGTAGGACATTTGTGTCCACCTTCATTACATTTTTGGATCATACTAGGTGGTTCAAACTACCTGCAATGAACCCCATTTGCTAAAATATCTGCACAAGCATTTCCCTATTTGTGGATATATGATTCGTACTGTTCAGTTGATTGATAGTTGCATTTTCTGTAGGAATTGATGCAGAGGTCAAGGACATGTTATCCATTATGTTCAGTTGATGATGTGAGCTCCCAAGATTTTGAAGCGAGCTACCAGCCAAAGACTGATTTCTTGAAAGCGTTTGCAATTGTTGGAGCAGCTGCGACTGGGGCTGTGGCAATTAATCACTCATGGGTTGTTGCCAATCAGGTCCATCCCCATGTTTTGTTTGCCTGAATCGTCATTTAAATTGTGCTTTCTTTGATTGCTTATGAGTAGAACCATTGCATATAGCCATATAGGTTAAGTTTCTCTTTAATACTGTTCGTTGTTTATCTCCATTGAAGTGCCTAGACATGCAAAAGAACTTGCTGACACTGGTTTAACTGGAAGTTGTATCATGGTACAGGACATAGCCATGGCATTGGTATTCGGATTAGGATATGCAGGGATTATCTTTGAGGAATCTTTAGCATTCAATAAAAGTGGAGTTGGATTATTGATGGCAATTAGTTTATGGGTTATCAGAAGCATCGGGGTAAGATTCATTTCAATTTCTTGAGATTTCAGCTTAATGGGAAAAGTATATAGAAAGATGATACTGGCTATTTTCTTTTTCGAAATAATCAGCTGCTCCTTTCATTTCTAACCTCTCTTATCTGAAGGTTTTCATGTTTGTTTCTTTCCCCTATTAAGTTCTTATTTGGGCACTGACTCTTACCCCTTAGAATTGTCTCATGCATATCTTCTAGGAAATTTAAATTTGTATAGGAATGATGGACGCACAAACTTTCAGTAACATTTTCAACCTGTTTGTATGATAACAAACTTTTGAGCAACTCGGGAAGATATGATTATTGCGCGTAGTTTTCCATTTTCAGGATCCATTAATTCTTTTTTTCGTTGATGTTTTAAATGCCTGCATGCTTTTGTGTTGTCAAACTATGATTTGTTATGAACTATTTTTTGTTTCCAGATTTTGGGTTCTTCGATGATACATGGAAACCTAATTTAGGGCAGTATTTGATCAATTTATCTTTTGTTTTTTTACTCTAGTTACTGCATTTTGAATGAAAATTCTGCTTATTCTATTACTGTAGTTTTGTTTTGTTGTCTTTTCTTCATTTTCTTCATAGTAGCTACATAATCTTGAATTTTGATTTAGTTGCTTTTTTTTACAACTTGTATGCAGAAAGAGATGAACCAGATCAGTGAGCAGGTTCGCCGAGGAGAAGTCAACTACACACCTGAGGAAATATATGCAATGGTTGTTGATCCACGTCGTATAGGGGCTAAGCGTACTCGTAAGTCAAAAGTTGCTGCCCGCTTCAGTTTATATGAGAAAAATGAAGCACAAATGGTTGCTCTCCAAGAACAGTTGGACTCTGAAAAGAAGAAAGTTGCGAAGCAAGACAAAGAAATCTCAAAGCTTCAAAAGAGGGAGCGTAATCTCAGAGAGTACTTGAATGATGTTTTGCAGACGCTTGGTTGTCAACCTTTGCCAGATGATTCAGAAGATGAGTCCCAAAATGAAGGTGAACATGAAGTTGATGATCGATTTACTTGGGATGATGTGCAAGAAGATGAAAATGGCTATGCTAGGGACGATGATGATTTGCAAGAAGATGAGAACAATTATGTTGGGGACGATGATGATTTGCAGGCAGATGGATGTGCTAATGATAATTAGGAGAATGAATTGTGAGGGGAGGATGAATATGATGAATGTTGAATGTGCAGTTTTATTTTGGTGAACATACAGGTCCATTGCCTTCACTGGCTCCTTTTGTTACTTTTTTGTGTGGACCTGTATGGACCTGTATGGTTCTTGTTCTTTTCGGGGATGGTTTGCAAACAATTTGGTTAACTCGATGGTTTTTGTTTTTTTGTAACAAGTTAATTTGCTTGGGTGGGGATACTGATACCACGTGTAATTAAGGAATGGTTTTAATTAATTGGAAGTGGATAATTATGATTATGAAATCTTAATTAGTAATTACCTTCAGTATTAATTTTTAAATGTAATTAATTTTCGGATTTCTAAACCAGGAGTACAAAAATTTGGTTTAAGCAACCAACTTCAGGCCATGTATAGGTATTTTAAATGCTCTTGGGTTGCTTGGTCTAGCTATAAAGCAATCAGAATTTATTTTAATTGCTCAAAGGGTACTTGGTCTAGCTAAGAAGCGATCAGTATTTCACTCTCTAGTTTTGGTTGGTCTATCTATGAAGCGATCGGCGTTTCACTTGCTCAAGTATGGTTGGTCTAACTCTAAAGCGATGGTTATTTTTCTTGTTCTAAGCAGGTCGGTCTAGCTATGAAGCGATGATTAATTTGCTTGCTCTAGGTTAGTCGGTCTAGCTATGAAGCGATGATTATTCTGCTTGCTCTAGGTGAGTCGGTCTAGCTATGAAGCAATGAACAAAGGAGATTCTACATGATAGTTGGTTGATTATTAAAGCAATTGCCTAGCTGCTCTAGACCTATAGAGATCTCACCTTTTGCAACTTAAGAGCGAGAGCCAAATTAAGTCGCTCTAAGGGTTAGAAAGGTTGCTTAATCCAGTTTTTCTTGTAGTGACTGCAACAGAACAATTTACTCAGTGACTGCAACAAAACAATTTACTCCAAACTGCATGCCCTGATGTCCCAAGGATGGTTTACTGGTAAGAGCAATAAGCATGGGGAAAGAAAAGATGGATTTGAGAATTGTTGGGTTCCTCTTAGAAAAGAGAAACCCTCCAAAAATAGGGGGTATGCCGCTTATTCACGGCAAGCACACGGTATTCTTTAGTAAAAGGAGAAAGAATAATTCGCTTTGAGCTTACCGCACGGCTGCGTGAATCGTTCAGTTGAGTGGACTGCTGGTTATGTACAACGCATTTTGAGTACAGTTTTGCTTCCTAAACCGGGTGGGACTAATCCATACTACTGATGACTAGCATACTTCAAACATCCATGTTATAGAAAAAAACTACAGATATATAAAAATCTAAGAGTACAACAGAAGACATACCTAGAATCGAGGCATTACCAGCCTAGCCTCAGCAAAAAAGATCAAGTTGTTTGGCCACTATATAACCCAACCCAGTGTATATAACTCGCCATTCTTTTGTCAAAAGATATCTGAAGGCCCAAAGCAATGGAACCCATCATTTATTTCCCCCCACTCCATTCCTATGCTATTACTACTATCTGAGGGTGGAGATTCTCCCAATTTCCCCGATTAGACTCATGATAACCAAAACAATCTTGTGAGTCGTTTACCGTCTAAAAAAACCATCCCAACTGCTCATTTTAGCAAGATTGGAGAAATTGATTAAATTTCAAAACAATCTTGAGTGGTTTTTCTTCTTTCTTTCCTTCTATACAGATTCCACTACTATTACTTTCTGAATTCATCTTAACTACAATGTTTTTTTCAGATTGAGACATGGAGGGTACGGAATGAACTTGACATACCTTTTCTTTAGCTGAATCTTTAGAAGAAATTTTATCTTGGTTTTCTGTGTTTTCTTTAGCAATGAATGAATTATACAAGTCAATAATACCTTGTTTAATTTTATGATACTTCTTGACACCATTTCCACCTGAGATATGGGTTCTTTCCATAATTGAAAATGAATTAATTAGGGTTAGAATTAGATAAAACATGCTTGAATCACATAGATGCAGAGAGAGAAGGGTTAGGGTTTAAGAGATGAACAAAAAATATTAGCTAAAACTCTGGATTATGATCTTTTTAGCTATCAGGCTCAGTATTCACAGGACCTTCACGAACTCAGAGAGGAAAGTGAAGAGAACAGTGGCTCCTCTCTTTTACTTGGAGACTTGGAATTGTGTGACTAGTCTCGTGTTATAAGGCGAAGTCTTGTGGTACGCAGCTAGATTAGGAGTCCATGTCATCTAGCATAACCTCCAAAGTCCTGTTAGTCATAGAATCAAACAGCGCCCAGCTGAATGGTTCAGCGCAACCAATCTCAACCGTCAGATCAAAAAATAAATTTAGATATGCTGAACCATTTTGCGAAAAGGAGATTTTTGTGGCGCTGAACCATTCAGCACAACTATCTCGCTGCTAGTTCACATGCGAGCAAATGTTAGGAGAGAGAACTAGTGTTAACAAATAGACAATACTTTTTTTTTGAACTGCAACGATTTTTGGCTAATCTAGCAGTTCAATCTAGCTCATAGGACTAAGCCCAAGTCATAGTGTGGTACACTATTTTTTTTATATTTATTTTTATTTTTGTCGATCAACAAATTTTAATTTGTTCAAATCAAAATCATAATTAAATGATCACTTACAAGAATAACAAAAGCATCAAAGTACAAAATAATCAAAACCCTAATACAAATGAAGATATCAATTAAAAGTAATATGCGAACAGAAAGATCTATAAACTGCAAAGATATCTGATTTTGCAAATATTATAGGGAAGGATGATGGTATAATCTGGAATCGATTCCTCCCTTTTATTCTGATTTTCTTCTTCTTTAATAAGAGATGTTACTCAGTGTAGTCAAAATCGCTCTCCAAGGCCGATTACTCGCCGAGTAATCGCTACAGGCTATATGACCGAGGTGATTTTGGATTCCAAACCATTTCTGATTTTTAGCAGTTAAGGCGGACAATTTTGCCAGTTTGGACTGATTCTTGAGCAAAACGAGTCAATGATTTTTCCGAGTTGGCCTTGCATGCACTAAAATCAGAAAAGAAATTTTTTGTAACTCCTCAGATGGGAGTTATCAAATAGAAAAACCTCTAAATACAAGATAAAAACATTCAATATAATAATATAACACACTTAATTACATGATAGAGTTAAAATTTTAATTTTAATTAGGTACAAGTCATGACTTATGAAAAGAAATATATAAGTCTATAATAAACATATTCCAAGTATTAGACCGATTTTGGCGATTTATAAGTCCAAAATTATTGCTCCTCGCTCCAAGCTCTCCTGGGATTTCGGGTCGTTTTACTCTCTTTCAAATAGTGGACTTTTCAACCATTTTTGCTAGAACTACTTTCACAGCGGAGGACCAAGATCCGTAGCAAGGCGTCCAATGGAGAATCGATCTATAACAAAGGTTTTAGCGTCTGGTAATTTTGGATCCTTATTTAGTGGGTCCCTTCCTAATAGGCTTGTGGTTCACTGTTCAGGCCAAGCATTCACCAAAAGCAAGAAGTCGTTGAACTTGATGCACAAAGAAAGAGAATGGCGGCAAATAAAATCTTTTGATCCTTCATATTAATTTTTGTTATTCTCCCTTTCAACAACTTGAACGGGCGGGGGACTGAATGTTACCGAGTGGCAGAGAACAATCTGACGGGGCGCACCAAAGTGATTTTTCTATAAGTTAAAGTGGTATAGAACCTAGTGAACCGAGCATACAAAAGAAAAAGTCTTCTCTTATGACTTTAGTAAGTTAGTGATCAAAGTTGAGAGTTTCATGCAACTTGTTGTAGGTTGAAGTGGAAAACCAGTTATATCCGATCTTGATTGGACTTTCACCCCTAGTATGACGTGGTTTTCAAGTGGCCAAGTGAAAATGCTCAACTGAAGGTGCATTATCAGTGGCTTGGCCAAAGTCAGACATGCGGAGTGACATGTCTGAGTTACAGCTTGAGAAGTGACATGTGCCAAACAGGATTTGGATATGGCTAAAGATGCGAGATTAACATCAAGAGATGCCAAAAGAGTTTGGCATGTAATTTGTATGCATGAGGCGTACAGGCATGCAGGTAAGACTTGCATTAACACACTTACATCATTGGTAGAATGATGCTCAGCAGTGATGGCACGACTGGCAGACACAATCATCATGCAACCAAGGCTGGATGACATGTGCAAGGAACATGGCCTTGACGGTTTCGAGTTGGTTACACGGAAGTTGCTTTACTTTATGTATTTCTAAAGTCTAGGACTTGTTTGGCGAGCTTTAGAGTGTAGTGGCGTCAGTTGGCACAGTTGGCTAACTGCCTGGCATAAAGTAAATATGTAACTGCTTGCAGTTACTTGTACATAGCTTTTGTAAGGCTATATAAGCCTGATCTTGTGAAGGGATTGGGTAATCCGGAACAAGAAGAGTATGTAACCCTAAGTGTGCAATAAATAAAAGGCTAAGGCCCGATTTAAAGAAAAGTTCTATTGGTGCATATTTCCCTTTGGTTGGCTTATTGTTTATGCATCAAGTGGAGTGTGTGCATTTGATTGAAAGACTTGAAAGATCTGTGAGCAGAACCTCTATTTAGTATGGGATGAATAAAGAATTAGTCAAGAAGTTGAAGTATTAGCTAAGTGCGAGTTGGCTGAAATTGTGCTGTGGAACACAGTTGCCATTGTCAAGTTGGTTGTAGCATTTGGGTGTTGAGAACCTGTGAAACCTAGCCACAAGTCATCCTCGTATTTTGCCACATACGTCCAACCGAGTAGGACTGAGAACGATTTCGACTACTTTGAATGTCTACCAAAATAAACAAATAATTTTCCCAAAATCTTGTGGATCTAAATGATTCAAAGTACTAGATCCAAATGAACTTTAATTTTGCGTTCATACATGACTAGAGAAGTTATAATCCTTATGTTGAGTCATATCACACTAATTATTCTCTTGTTCATAACTGGCATAGAGAATAGTTTGTGGATGATTTTTCTCATAAAATTATTGTATCTTAGTGGCTCTAACATTAAGATCGTTATTTTTAACTTTTTTGATCGTAACTGGCGAGAAGAGTGAAAAATATTGGATATAAATTTATTTTGTTTGTTTGGTCGCATTGTAGTTTTTTTCGGGAATGACATAAATGGGGGAGAGTTCTTTTGAACTTTTGCTTAATGGTAATATCTATGCGGGGAGTGTGGATGTGGAATTGTAGGAGATGCTTTCACCTTATGTATCCTTGAGGCAAACTAAGATTTATTGGTTGAAATCGTCTAAACTAAAGGTTGGTATGTGTTCTCTAGTCTTGAAACTCCAATGATTAACTCATGATTATCCATATTTTTCACCTTTGCCAATTTTGTTGATAAAAATGGAGAGAATTATTAAGTTACTTCTAATTACTTCTATATGATTCTATGAGGTGTCTATATGATTCTATGAGGTGACTAATTCCTTCTGATGTCTGGCTGAAGACTTTAAACTTAGCACTTCTTGGGAGGTAACCCAATCTCATGCAATACAGTAATATATTTCCTTAACTCTTTTGCTTCAAATGATAACAGTTTCTCCTTGTTCATATGCTTTTAATTTCATCTTTAGAACATTGAGGACAATGTTAGATTTAAGTTTGGGGGTATGGGATAAACTTTTTAGTTGCAATAAATAAACTCGAGAGCCTATAAATTTATGTTTATTAAGGATGGCACTAACCAATCTAAGTGGATGGAAGCATCTTGGTTATAGGAGTTGAGGAACCAATCTGATTAGATGGAAACATCTAAAGAGTATATTCATAAAAGCACAGAGCTCAGGTGTTAGAATTTTTTAAAAAAAAAACATGGTAGTTTCGCCATATCTCGTTGAATCCTTTTCACCTTCTGTTTTTATTTTCTTATAAGTGATTGGGTGAAATAGAGTGATTGAGATACAAAAAAAAAAAAATGAGACCAGACCATCAGACCAACCGGAATAAATTCAATAAAGTCGACCACTGGAGCCCTTGTATATGCCAGTTGTGTTGACCTAGAGTTAGGATTATCACCCGCTGGTTCCCTTGTATATGCCAGCTGTGTTGATATTAGTCATACCGGTATCTCAGTCCATTAGGATAGGTTCACCTTATTCAACATCAAATATCTCTTGCTATGAGTGACAAAATATCAAATCTTGCAGCATTGCTTTTCCACCAAGTCAATATATCAAACTTTGAACCTTGTTTCTTGTTTTTTGATGGTGAGTAAATCTGCTCCGATAAATATCTTTCCACCTCTGATTTGTCAAAATCCTCCATTGTAGACAGCTCGGTTTTACGTTCTTCTCTATGTGCTTTATGTTTTCTCTTTCTATGTAACGTAGAACTAGAACTCTCTTGACTAGGACTACCGCCACTTTCACCTACAAACTCTGGCGAGGCTAACACACTTCCTACACCTGTATATTCTACCTTATAAGCTGTAAATAATTCATTAAAATCATCTTTCACTTTATCTAACCAATCTTTTACCATCCTTTGTTTCATCGAAGGAATATCATGCACGATCAAGTCTTCTAATATTACTTGCAATCCACGTTCTTTTTCTCTTGGATGAAAAAGCACAACAATAAAGGATTCATGTCTTCATACTCATCCCAATACTTGTAGTATTTAAGTAACATCTTCTCACCCATATGGCTTAAGTAAGGATCATCATGAGGTTTTTGCCAATCATTTAAATCTCCACAGACATCACTAATTTCGTCCAAAAATGTATGCGAAATGACATAGGTAGAAGCAGAGAACCCAACAGTGGTTTCATAAAATACCCGTAGAAACACAGAAAATAAGAATAAAATCCAACTAATGCATAGGAGCTAAGAATCATTTTCATTTTTTTTACAATTTTGTAGACTAGAGAATAATTTTATTAATTACTGTAACAGATTTGTCTCTAAATTAGAGAGCTACTGAATTACTGTCTTTGGTCAATCAGAACCATAATTCCATTCATCAATTCAAGAAGGGAGAGCTTAATGCACTGCAAATCCAAAGGTTCGCCAGATATTATTTAAGAAAGATCCATAACTCAACCACAGAAACCCAAGCAAGTCTTTATAACTCAGATGCACTAAAATGTTTTCTGTTTTGAACCCTTCTACCATGGAAACAATTGAAGAATTGCACAACCTGATGGTAAGCTCTTTCCTACAAGAGCTTCGAATTTTGATAACTCATCTATAGTTAGTGTTTATAACTTGTACCAATAGTTGGCTTGAGAACTCAATGGTGTCTGTTAATTTGAAGGTTCTACCACTTGTACAGATATTATAGAAAATTATAATGATAACACCAAACACAACATGTAATAACTAATAAGGCAGTCGTGACGACATACATGTGCAGTCTTTTTTGCAGTGGCGGTTACTTGTATATATATGTATCATGTATAGTTTTTAAATTGGCAGTGTTTCTATCTTGATCATATTCATGGTCGAAATTCGAGTTATGGATCTAACCTTTAGATATTTCTGAATTTGAGCTAAGGCATATAAACAAAAAAAACCCTAAAATGGTTGATAAAATACCTGTTCCTACTTTCTCTGACCTCAGGTTGAGAAGATGGTGGAGGTGGCGGAGATGCAACGGAACTGGACCTTCGTTGCACTGATTGGGATGCAGCTTGAGAGGGAATAGGAGGTGGTCTCGTTGACATCCCTTTTGTAATCTCAACCATGTTTGCTCACACTAAGCCTGCACAAACAACAATTATAATGTGCATGTGAATGGGATCACCGCTGTTAATCTGGTGGCTTAACATCTCAGTAACTCGCAAGTAATATTCCATTTGACTAGTAACAATGACAACCATCATACTAGTTTAATATGGTGCCTTGATAAAATTACTAGTTTCAGAACATTATATTATCTCCATTTCTCCATTCAATTAATTGGTAGTGCTACACTGCTACTCTCAGTCTATTCATACTCATAGCCTGACACAGTGCATATAAAGGAAATTGTACAAAGATTCAGATGCAGGATAAGTTCATTTACTCTCGTTCTTTACTGGTTTAGCCCTCCATGTTGCAATAAGCAGAGAGCCCTTTGTCTTGTCCTCACTTACAAAACCTAAATTCATACCAAAAGTCCAAAATGTGAATACAAAAATACTAAGAAGAGTAGTATCAACGGATCAAAAATTGTTTGGTGTCACTGTTAAAGGCGGTTCTATCAACAATAATGACTAACTTGGTTAGTGGAGTAATGAACTATTGAGACTTGCCCATGAATGAAAATAAGTTTGACCTTCAGAACAAATGTAAATCTAATATGTAGGTACACGCTTTTTTGCTTGATAATTCATTCGTATATATATTGCACTTGCACATATCAAATTGTGATTTGAGAATTATTAATTAATCAACCTTCTTTACTTACAAAACAGAACCAATCATTTACTGCTTAATACTATTACAACCCAACAAACTGGTGTGGAAGGTATCAAGCTCAACTCAAGTGAATCACTCATACAATATATGATGAAGTACATCTAAAAACCATCACTTCTTACTCTAGTTAGGATTATGATTCTATATAACAAAGCAAACAAACCCAAGCAAAAGAAATACAAATCAATCACAAAATAAACAAAAAATTAGAGAAATCCCAATTCCCAAGTTCTATTTCAGTAGTACAGGGTTTTTCATAAAAAATTCAAAATCAGTTACTAATAAAAATGAAACCACCAAGCAATACAACTCTTATGAGAAATTTCATCAATCAGTTAACATGCATGTTAATTTCTCATAATGGCAATGATATATTACTCATCTGATTTCAGATAATTTCTTCAAATACAAATGAAACCACCAAGCAATACAACATACTTCAGGTATAAAAAGAAAAACCCATTCAAATTATCAAAAAACAAATGATAATTTTGTGATTATTATGGACTTACCTAAGATTGGACGTCAATTCATAACTTCTCCATCCGATTTGCCGGAATTAGATTATTAGGGTGTAAATGAACCAACTGAGTAAAGGGTTTTAACCGAGACCTTGAAAAATGAACATGAATTCGAGAAGAGTAAGGTCTAGGGTTAGCTCTGGGAAAGAAATAGGTTTCCGTGACTCTGTTCGATTTGAGGAAGAAGAAGAAAGAAGAGAATAGAGATAGGTAGACGAAAAGACCAGTTCCATTATACCCCTAATATGTTTTAAAATAACAAATAAATAGGCAGGAGAAAAAACAATACAAGAGTTACTTTGTTTTTTTAATATTAGAAGGGTAGGTGGGTAGGATAGGATATTTTCGAGCTTTACTCGTCACCTTATCCATTTAACATCGGGTAAGAAAATCTGTAACCGTCATCCTACCCACTAAACGGCGGGTAGGATAGGATACGGATAAAACAGTAACGGGTAGGATAGAAATGACGGTTAAGGATAGGATATGTGCATCCCTAATAATAATAACAACTTGGGTGTCTTAGGAGGGTAGCTTTGTTTACTTTATAAAGAATTTGGTGAGCGTGTTGATGTATGGGTGATACAGGAATATGGAGTCAAGGAATCTTGGAATAAACGTTTCACCATTACGCAAGAGAATGTTACCGGAAGCGTTTCGTTGAGCCTAATATGGGACTTCAAGAGCAGTGATCAGATTTTACTAGTGGGCGATGATTCCTTAGTTTATTATGATGTGAATCGTAAAATTGATCGAAAAGTGATGATTCGTGGGGCTGGAAGACTTGAAGGAGTAGATAATTTTGTGCCTAGCCTAGTCTCTCTTCACTCCGGTACTTATGTGCAAAGAAAGATGAGTTAAATATCTTATGCACCTTCGTATTGCATTTTGCATGGAATCTCAGATGTTGAGGGCCTGCAGCTGTTTGAAAGGTTGAAGGATTTTGAGAGGTGACCATGTTTCGTTGCATGATTCGTATGCTTTGTTGGATTATGTGTATCTTTACGCAGTGGTTCTCTACGAACCGTGAGAAAAAACAAGGTAAAAACCGTCATCTTATATGAGGGTGGATCCCATATCCCTGAAGGGGATTAACAGGGGGCCATTTTAGAGCCCCACCATCAAAAACTGTGAGACAACGGTTTCGTCGTTGTTTTTTTTTTAACGGTTCCTTTAGACTTTTTGATCTTTTCGTTATTTAAAGTTGTCTTTATATCTGTCTTGACCATTCAGAAGGACTTTATCTATAAATGTTAGTCAATTAATTAAATAAGTGATCTTTTACTTCTCACTTTCATTCCAAATTAAGTGAGTCTCTTTATTCGGTGTATTTCCAAAATAATTCTTTATGTTGTTCTATATCATATTATGTTGCAATTTGTTTATGAGTTTGATAGTATCAGGATTAAAAACTTATTTAAAGGCCATTTTTTTTTGGGAAAGTGGTTGAATACCTCATCCAATACATTGATAAAACGGATTTAGGAAAATCGGAAACTGTTACGGAATTTTTTCAAGATTATAAAAAGTTCATTCAAATAGTAGTATCTCTGAAAATTCTTTCCTATCAAATCCATCTTCCCAGACCTAAAAACAGTTTCAGACGATCTTCTTTTCTTTCGCGAAAGAGAAGAACAAACAATTAGGACCGAACTAATTTTGAAAACAAAACAAGTATGCATCGCAGCACAAGGTAATGACTGGATCAAATCCAACCCAATACCCAATGTTCATCGGAACATGTAAATAACATGAAAAGGAGTTTTTTAAATTTTGATTTCCTAACACAATCAGGGTAGCAATGACCTAAGTAGAAGTAACAGAAAAGTAACCAAAATGTCTTGAATAGTAACCAAAATGTCTTGAATAGCAGCAATATCCATAGTGTCTTGAGTACCAGTGGTAGTCTGAATCAGTCTTTAAAAGTATGAATTGGAAATAATCGGGCTGTCTCAGCATTGGAGGTGTGTTATAAATTACTTTGGTCGATGAAATCTATGGGATCTTGATGAATGAGTTGATGTTTTCTCGGTTTCCAAAGTTTGAGTTGCTGTTATGCATGTTGCTGGTAGACTTAGTTCTTGAAATAAATCTGAACAGATGCCAAGCTTGCTCCATATCTTCATAACATCTCCAGCGAGTAGAACAAACATTAAAACATAAGCACCAACCCAAAAATATGCTTCCATATGAAGAATCAAGATTACTAAAAAAGTAAACCAGACCCAAAGAACAAAGTAGCAACCCCTTTAAATTAGTACTGAAATTATACATAATGACAGAAAGAAATTGAGATCTAAGAGATCGATTAGTTAAACATCCTAGTACTTGGAAGAATATTAAAACTAAATCATTTAGAACCAACTTCAGATCACCACCCAAATCAGGAAAATTAGAAGGACTACTTTGATTTGGAGGAGTTGGTGAAAGATCTAAAGATGTTGATGATTTTTGGATTTGATCGTAGATCCGATTTGATACAGATGATATGCTTCTGGTTCTTCTCCCAAAACACATATCTGCGATTACAAACCACAAATCCATCAAACAAAACCCAAAAAAATCAAACCCTAAAAAAACCCGATAATCAGTAAACATAAGAAGAGATTTAAGAGTACAAAACTAGAGGAAACAGATGGAATCATGTAAAGAAGGTTAGGATGGCGATTGATCTTCTCAGATCGACTCCGCATGAGCCAATCTGAGAAGAGAGGTTTCAGGCGGTTTTGGTTTTCGTCGCTCATGTTTTGGACAGAGAAAGTTGTGGTTTTTCAAGTAAGTGGGTTTTGTTTTAAAGGCCATCTACACCTTTTTTTTCCCGAAAAAGAGGAAAGTTCCCCGTATATTGATTAGTACCTCTTGTTCCAGCCCGAGGAGAGGAAGATAATTGATTACATTGTCATACCAAAATTGATATTCAAGATTGTTTAAGAGAGTTATTGGATTTTCTCATGTCCAATACTTATAAACAACTAATTTATCACAGTAGGTTGAGATAAGGACTGCCTGAATTGTTTCAAATCTATTTTTTTAGGATGAACCCGTTTTAAGCTTCAATACCTTCTTACAATAATAAGGATATGGAGTCATCCCGAAATTGAAGATTACCGCTTAATTAGTATTATATTTAAAATTAATTTAAATAATATTATTTATATTACTAATAATATATTTATTTAATTACTAATATAAAATTCAAAATTTATCAACAATGAGAGAGGACCGTAAGATACTGGTTGGAATCCTAGCAACAAACTTGGCACCAACACCTTTCTGAATCACAATTCCTAATCCGCGAAAAATAAATTACATTTTTTTGCGCCAACATCAAATGTAGACAAATGGTTATGCAGTCTCTTCAAAAACTCGACCATGTCATCCCCAAGTTCGCCATACGTGAAAAAGGCCAAAGCACCAAACCCAAAACCTTGAACCACACATTTGTCAAGATATTTCTTATTTTTGTGCGTGAAGACATTATTTAAAGCAAGACCAGGCTGAAATGCGCGAACTCCACCACCAATAAAAGGAGAGACCCCAGTTACATCAAAACACATGTCACGACCATTGTTCCAATTACTAATATCGCATTTATTAATTTCCAAATCTTTGATATACTTATTTATTAAAATATACATTATTAGTGAATATTGAATTAAATGTAATTATTTAAGAAATTCAGAGAATCAGAAATAAATTTACCGGCAAATGATATATTAACAAATAAAAATTTGGAAGAAATGAACATTTGAAAATGCATAAGTTATTAATTTCATTAATAATCATGCCAAATACATTTAGAAGGATGGAACTCATTTTTTAGGTAGTTTTTTTTCTTTTTTGAATCACATTGGATGAAACACATAAAAATAAAAATAAAGGAATTCTAGGTAGTTTTTTTTTTTTTTGAATCACATAGGATGAAACACATAAAAAAAAATCTAGGTAGTTTGAATTCTAGGTAGTTGGAGTTCCTTAGAATTCAAACTCCTACCATGCCAAACGCAGCCTTACTTTGCCTATTTGGGAAGGTCATGAGTCTTGACATGGCTAAGTAAGTGTAAGTAGGCCCCTCCAGGGACAATCAGATAAAAGGACCTTGTTATGGCAGGGGATTGTCCAGATTTGGGACATGACGTGTCACAATTTTAACGGTGAAGAGGGGAACAACTCTAATATGGCCAGTTTGTAAACAAACTTGCTTTCAAGAATATGTAAGTCGTGTTTAATTTCAATTAATCGATTGAATGATGATGATACTAATGAACTGATTCATACATTAAAGCTACCGGAGGAGCAGGGAACACAAGAATAAAACGATCAGAGGTCGTCGTGCAAAGAAGTAAACAGGTTATAACCACGGCTTTCAAGACTTACTTCTGCTTTCGAACATAACACCTGAAGTTGAAACATATTCGTAAAGAGGTACATTTGATTCGAACATGAAAAATAGAATGGAATTTGATATTGGTTTGCCATTTTATTGGGTGTATCGTCTCAGCTTAATAACTGCAAGAAGGAAACGAAGAGAGAAACGAACAAAGCAAGAAAGTTTTGTCGAACTTTACATGAATTACGATTATAGGTTTGACAATTTGTATTCCTTCTAGATGTAAATGTATTGATTGTTGTCTTTTTGAAAATGGGTTGTTTTACTTTTTACCATATTGGTTGACGGTCGTTACTTGATTGCGGTAGGAACTTGCTAAAGCAGACTCAAAGTGTTCCAGGCTTCGACAGAGGATTTTTGGAGTTTGTAAGATTTGAAATCTTAAACAGTCGCGAAATCCAGAACACCGTAAGTAGTAACTAGTATGCACCTCGGGTTTGATATTTTTGAGGGTCAGCCATGTTATTATTAATGCAGGATTATGGAACCAAAGATTCTCGGAAAAGGTGCTATGCCATTATCCAAGATAGATGCGGCCTACATACATGCACAGCGTGAACATTATAAGAATCTGTGCACATTTTCTTTTTCTTGAATACTTAACATATTGGATGGTTTACTACCAAGTTCAGTTGTTCACATCAAAATCTGGTTGTATATATAAGAATTCTTTGTTCATATTATAGGCAGTGTAGTTTTTAAACATAGTAGCCATTTTCATTAGAAAACGTGTCATAGACGGTCTCCTCAACTTCATCCTTCTTTTCTCTTCTGTGATATGTAGTGTTCTTTTCTTGTGCGACAAGCAGCAAGAAGAGCAGCAATGTCAAGCCTTCTAGAAGAGATCCTCGAGAATATCTTTTTAAAGTTAAAAGTGAAGAATATCTTACGATGTAGGCGCGTATGCAAGCCTTGGCGTGCTCTAATTTGTAGCCGCAGTTTCATTTGTAAACATTTTAATCTTAGTATCCAAGACAACAGCTGTACACTTATGTTCCTGTATTGGCTGGGTTATAGATCTTATCTGTTCCACACAATAGATTATAATCCATCAATGTCATCATTAGCATCCCCGCCAGCTGAAACATATGAATGTGGTGAGGCTTTTCAGATATTAAATTCTACAGATATTACAGTTAGGATCTTGGGCTCTTGTAATGGCTTACTTTGCGTATACAGTACTAGCTCTGATGATAATGTTTATGTCATTACCATTTGGAATCCATCTTCTAATGAGTACAAGCAATTACCTAGGCCATCAAAAAAGGCACAGTATGACATCGATTATTATGGGTTCGGTTATGATTACAGGAATGACGATTACAAGGTTGTAAGAGCAATTGCAGTGGTGCGAGTATAACCAAAGACCAAAGAGGGAAAAAAAGATCAAATTTTGGGTTTAGTCTGATGTGTGATGCTACGGTGGAAAGACTAAATTTGGTCAGACGTACATTATACGTTCGCCTGGTGTGGGGCGTGAACTATACCAACGCCTGGTGTGGGACGGGGACTATACGTGCGCCCGCTGCAGAGAGATTCAAAAAAAATTTAATAAAAAAAAATAAAGAAAAATGGGGCAAAGGTATTAAGCCCGCCCCATGCAAATGCAAAATTTTAAAGAGTGGGGCGGAGGTATAAACCAAGCCCCACACAAAAGAAAAAAGAAACATGCGAACATTATACGTCCGTCTGGGGTGGGGCGTGGACTATACGTCCGCCTGGTGGTGGGGCGTGGATTATATAAACGCCCGACTATATTTGAGTTTGGTCTTGATCGCCGACCAAATTTGGTCTGGGTTTTAGTCTTTGATCAAATTTTGATCGATGGTCCGTCTCACTACGCCTATCCACTGAACCAAATATTTGGGTTTAGTCGTCCATTGTGGACGCTCTAAGAGCAACTGCAGTGGTACGATCAAAATCAAAGACCAAATACCAAAAAAAGGACTAAATTTTGGGTTTAGTCCGTGTTGCTACGCTACAATGCACGAGTAAAATTTAGTCGAGCGTACATTTATGCCCCGTCTGATCCAGAGGCACATATAATATCCGCTCCACCATCAGGCTCACATATAATGTCCGCCCCATTTTATTCAGGATCACATATAATGTGATCTCCACCATCAGGATCACATATAATATCCGCCCCACCATCATGCTCACATATAAAGTCCGTCCCCATTTTTGAAACCATCAGGCGCACTTTATACTTACGTCCCACTCCAAACGGTTATTATACCAACGCCCCATTTCATACGGATTTTTAATCTCCGCTCGACCAAATTTGGTTTTGGTCTTGGTCCCGGACCAAATATAGTCTGCAATTTGGGTTTAGAGTAACCACAGTCATCGACTATAACTAAAAATTTGGTCGAAAACCCAGACGCTACGGAGAGGAGTATCTATCAAATACCAGACTATAACCAAAATCCAAACTATATTTGATCGATAGTTTGGTTTTGGTCGGGCGTAATTTAAGATTACGCCCGACATCAGGTGCAAATATTAGTTGCGTTTCGAATGAGGCGTAATTTTAATTTGCGTTTGGTAGTCAGGCGCAAATAATAGCTTCGTCTGTTTCAAACGTAATTTTAATCTATGTCCGATGGGACGTAGTTTACATTTGCGCCTGATATCGGACGGTATGTTTCAATTACGTCTCACCCAGGCGGTATGTTTCAGTTATGTCCGATGGGACGTAACTTTAAAGTCCTCCTAAAATCGGGCGCAATTATTAGTTACGCCTTAAACTATATGGGGCGTAATTTTAAACTACGCCCCATCCCTCCACCAAACAAACAAATATACATTCGTGCAATTAGCGGATAGGAATCAACAAAAAGTCGTCGGTAAGAATCATCGTAAAGGGAAGGAGAAGATAAAATCTTGACTAGACGTTCGACTAGGATTCGCCAATAGCAGCAGCATTTACAAACAACTTTCTATTGGCCAATTTAAATACTTTCACGCAAAAGATTCATTTTGACCCTAATTTGATTTCACTGTTGAGTCATTGTTTCATTTGACTGCAAGATGACACTAAGAGCGTCCACAGTGGTGCGAGTATAACTAAAGACCAAAGACTAAAAAAAAAGACCAAATTTGGGTTTAGTCCGTCCTGTGGCGTAGCGGGTGACGAGTAAATTTGGTCGCGCGTTGATATAAAGTCCGCTTCATCGTCCAGCGTAGATAAAGATTACGCCTGGCATGGGGCGTTGATAAAGATAACGCCTGGTATGGGGCGTTGATAAAGATAACGCCTGGTATGGGGCGTGAACTATAGCAACGCCTGGTGTGTGGGACGGAGATTATACGTTCGCCCGGGTTCAAAAAAAAAAA
>NC_039358.1:11760862-11869622 GCF_003573695.1 Papaver somniferum
GTTCAAAAATAAAAAAAAAAAAAAAAAAAATGGGGCGTTGATAAAGACAACGCCCCAAGCAAATTTCCTAAAGTTTTAAAACTTTAGGCGTTGACTATATAAACGCCTGTTGCCCGCGTTAACTTTACGTACGCCCGACGGGGCTTACATTTAACCAACGCCTGTTCGTTGGGCGTTAACTATACGAGTGCCTGATGAGTGGCGTAGACTATATCAATGTCCGTGGTGTAGGCGGAGATTATATAAACGCCTGACTATATTTTGGTTTGGTCTTGGTCGCCGACCAAATTTGGTCTGGTTTTTACTCTTTGATCAAATTTTGATCGATAATCCATCCCACTACGCCAACCCACTAGACCAAATATTTGGGTTTACTCGTCCACTGCAGTTGCTCTAAGGCTCTTAGAGAAGGAAGGGCCTGGACCGCCTGGTCGATTGGGGTTTCAATCAATCAAGCTTCTTCAGACTCCGCTACCCGCTTACCCATATATACACCCAATGCAGCCTCGTATTCATGATTCCCACCAGGCGTAATTGCAATTCACGCCCCATTGGGCGTAGTTCAGTGTTACGCCCCATCAGGCGTAGTGTTTTAATTGCGTCCCACCAGACGTATTTATTAATTACGCCCCGTCAGGCGTAGTTTCAAGTTACGCCTCTCCATCGGGCGGTTTTATATATTACGCCCCACACTAAACATAATTTTAGGCTACGCCTGACATCAGGCGTAAATTAAAATTACGTCCCACCCGAACGCATTTTATACCTATGTCCCATATCAGATGAACTCTTATACATCCGCTCCACCAAATTTATTCCAGCACCGTAACGTCTCACTACTGACTAAACCCATTTTTTTAGTTTTCATTTGGTATTTAGTCTTTAGTTATAGTCGTATGACTGCAATTGCTCTTAGTCTTGTTTTTGATCTTTACTTTCCTTCACTGCGACATGTATTTGGACCAAATATTTGGGTTTAGTCGTCCATTGTGGACGCTCCAAGAATCGTGGACTATTTTCTGGAAACCCGTGCTAAATCTGATGTTGAAGTCTATTCATTGCGCTCGGATTCATGGAAAAACATTGATGCTATACCCTATTGTTTTCCTAGTGCTCAAAATTGTGGGGTGATTGTGAATGGAGCTATTCACTGGATAGGAGTTGGGATTGACCACAGAAGGGACACCATAGTAGCTTTTGATATTAGTGAAGAGACATTCAAGGACTTTGGAATATTAGAAGGGCCTATGATACAACCACCAGAAATTTATGATGAGGATAATAATAATAACTTGGGTGTCTTAGGAGGTTGCTTTGTTTACACTACAAAGAATTTGAAGTTCGTTTTGATGTATGGGTGATGCAGGAATATGGAGTCAAGAAATCTTGGAATAAACGTTTCAGCATTACCCAAAAGAATGTTACCAGCAACGTTTCCTTGAGCCTAATATGGGACTTCAAGAACGGTGATCAGATTCTACTAGTGGGCGATGATTTCTTAGTTTATTATGATGCGAATCGTAAAATTGGTAGAAAGGTGATGATTCGTTGGGCTGGAAGTCTTGAAGGAGCAGATAGTTTTGTGCCTAGCCTAGTCTCTCTTCACTCCGGTACTTATGTGCAGAGAAATACGACTTAAATATCATATGCACCTTCTTATTGCATTTTGCATGGAATCTCAGATGTTGAGGGCCTGCAGCTCTTTTAAAGGTTGAAGAATTCCCACCTATGAGAGGTGACCATGTTCGTTGTATGTTTCGTATGCGGTGTTGGATTTTGAGTACCTTTTCGTTATGGTTATTTTAAGTTGTCTTGATATTTGTCTTTGACCATTCGAAGGACTTTTCAGTAAATTTTAGTTAAACCTGTAGTCAATTAATTAAATAAATGATTATCATTTTTATTCCAAATTAATGATATTCTCTGCTCTTTATTTGGTATACTTCCGGAATAATTCTTTATGTAGTTATATTATACTTTCTCCGGACCTATTATACAGGTGAAATTTTCATTTTTTCTTGTATCACTATATAGCGGAGCCTAAATTTCAAGACGATTTTTACTTGTATTACCCCCATTTAATTGTTTGGGATCATCACAATTGAATATATGTCTCTAACATTGGTAATATAATTAAGGGTAAAACAGGAAAAAAATAGAAATGTATAAAATCAATAAAAGTTTCTTAATACTGATGACCTACTTGGTTTTAAGTTTTGTCCCATAAATAGATGAGTTATTTTTGTTAGTATATGAAATATGTATAATTTGATAGTTATGTTTATATTCGTTACGTAGGTTTTTAAAATTCTTTTCAACGGTATAAAATTTATGAAAAACCGTGGTATAGTTTAAGAGATAAATCATTTCTAAGTTTTACTAACATCCTTGTCTTAAAAATTGTGCAAACTACAACTAGATCATCTAATTAAGGACGGAATGAGTATAAGAGAATTGGTCTCTCCTCCTATATATGTGGTAGGGAGGGAGTATATTTGTGTGAACGTAAATATCTTGGTTACTGGATGGGCATACAATCTCTTTGATTTCTCTGGGGAAGGCGTTCTTATCCAGCGGGCCCAATTCGACGGATTGTTTAGCAAGAGACAAACAAGGAAGATATCTAATGACCCGGCGGATGTGTAGGGGATGGATTTAGTGTGAATCGCACCCCGTATTTCACATCGGTACAACCCATTGGGCTCGCAGGACGTTAATCATTTTTGATTCGTAACAGGCTCCTGTTGTTGGACTCAGAGATACAAGGAGCAATCGCCACCATCCTGACTTGATAGCTAAATTCAAATACTTCGTCTGTTAAGTACACGGAGAAAGGTATATCTGTTGGGGCAACTGCAGTGGTGCGAGTATAACCAAAGATCAAAGAGGGAAAAAAGACCAAAATTTGGGTTTAGTTTGGTGTGTTACGCTACGGGTGGAAGACTAAATTTTGTCGAGCGTACACTATAAGTTCGCCTGGTGTGGGGCGTGCAATATACGTTCGCCTGGTGCGTGTCGTGCAATATACGTTCGCCTGGTGCGAGGGAGATTCGAAAAAAAAAAAAAATTTATTAAGTGAATAGAAAAAAGAATGGGGCGGAGGTATAAACCACGCCCAAAAAAAAATGGTGCGTGCACTATACATTTGCCTGGTATTGGACGTGGATTATACGTTCGCCTGGTGGTGGGGCGTGGGTTGTACGACCGCTCGATTATATTTGGATTTAGTCTCGGTCCCAGACCAAATATAGTCTGGAATTTAGTCGATAGTCGGGATTTAGTTGATAGTACGCCCCACTATGTCTCGTTCATTTACCAAATATTTGAGTTTATTCGCCCAGTGTGGACGCTCTTAGCTCCTTTTTTTCTTTTCAGTTTTCTTTCCTAGGTGATAAATGGTGTCAGAACCAAATAGATCGGGTCCACAAGTTATTTTTCCTGGATTATGCACGGGCTCTCTCCAACATTTTTACAACGTGTAATCCTCCACCAACCTTTTGCTAAATGTTGGGGAGCCTATGTCATATGAGATCTACGAAAACCTTTCATTGGTCGTATATATATTCGTTGCGTATGTGGGAGAACCGAGTGGGAACTGGGAACCTTCATTTTGATGTATTTGGGAGTCCGCCAATTATTAATGCAGGATCATGGAGCGAGCGATTCTCGGACAAGATGTTATGCCATTACCCAAGATAGATGCAGCGTATACACATGCAGCATGAACATTACGCGTAGACATTAAATTGTATTGTGGAGCGAGAGATTCTCGGACAAGATGTCATGCAGCGTTAAATTTTGAAGATTATCAAAATCTGGACAACTGTGTATTCGATTTTCCTATTCTTGATTCACATTGAATTTTGGCTGTTTATATATCAGAGTTCCGTTGCTTCCTGCTATTGTCACTAGTAAGGCCACATATGTGATGTACATGCTTGAATTGGATTCTTTTAACAACACCAAATTCGATAATAATGGAAAAAAATTCTTAAAGTAAAAATTTAATATCCTTGTTTGTACTCATTACGTAGATAATTTAAAGACTTTCCAAATATATTAATTTTACAAAAATCCGATGTGTATTTTAATGCAGGGAACTTAGGCGCAGGCCCAAAAAAAAATATTCTTACCACCAGGCCCACAATTAATTTCTGATACAGTCGCACCCATAATTATATAAAAATATTTAAAACGTACTGAAAGACTCTATTACCCTTCATCGTTTTTGGGCATAATTTTTTTTCTTCTCCAATCTTCTGGCATCTCAACAGCGAGTTGTTCCGGCTTTTCTGCGACTATCTCTTCTGGCATCTCAACAGCTTGCTGTTGTTGTCCACCAGCATCATCTCCTTGTGAAATATGGAGATCAAATGTGGGTTGTTCATTTTCTTCAGCTTTCTTCTCAGTTTCTGAAAGAATGTCATCATCATCATCACCATCCAAAAAATCTTTCTCTTGCGCTTCAATTCTTTCCTGAGTTGTTGCAAGATTTGGTGTTGTCTCCAATTCCTCTGGTGTGTCAATTTCCTTGTAGCTGGAGAGATCAACAACTTTTTCCATGTCCATGAACTTAAAAGGTGAAGACTGGAGTCCTTGACTAGCAGTTTGCTCTTGGCTATCAAGTCTGGTAACTTCTGGAAATGCTTCTTGAGTAGGTGGTTCAGTTGAAGATACTACTTCAACATGTGTCTGATTCGTTGGAAAATTTTCACAAAGTGGGACAATAGTATCAGCTGATGATGGATTTAAGCTAGGGCCACCTGACGACTGTTCCTGCACCTCATTTATGCCTGAATCAATGAGCAAAATCTTCACATATTCATGCATCTGAGAATTGAAGTCTCCTCCAGTCCGTCTATATGTCTCCTGAGTCTTTTTCATGTCTTTCAGCTTTGCTTGAATAATCTTAAACCTTGCTTCAATACTATCAGGACACTTCTATTCTTCAATGATTTGTAACGCATCTTGAAATGCTTCTTCATACTTGTCCCTGTTCTTTTCAAGATTCATTGCAACGAGTTCCAATATAGCTGACCTTTTTCTTGGTTCTCTTGGTTCACAGAGTTCCAACTCCATTGCACTGTACTCATCTCTAAAGTTCTCTTGAAACTGCAACATGATTTAATAACAATCATCAGCAAATGCATAAATTTTTATACGCATAACTACTTATGCAGATAACCTAAACAATGCATAACATGTCATTCAGTTAATTTTGGATCTGCATAAGATGTTATGCAGTTAAACAATAAGTGACGCATTGAAGGCGTAAAAAACCTTTTATATGCATAACTACTTATGCAGATAACCTAAACAATGCATAACAGGTCATGCTGTCAATGTTGGATCTGCATAAGATATTATGCATTAAAACAATAAGTGACGCAGGGAAGGCGTAAAAACCTTTTTATACGCATAACTACTTATGCAGATAACCTAAACAATGCATAACTTGTCATGCTATCAATGTTGGATCTGCATAAGATGTTATGCAGTTAAACAATAAGTGACGCAGGGAAGGCGTAAAAAAAAATTTATACGCATAACTACTTATGCAGATAACCTAAAAAATGCATAACAGGTCATGCTGTCAATGTTGGATCTGCATAAGATGTTATGCAGTTAAACAATAAGTGACGCAGGGAAGGCGTAAATTTTTTTTTATATGCATAACTACTTATGCAGATAACCTAAACAATGCATAACAGGTCATGCTGTCAATGTTGGATCTGCATAAGATGTTATGCATTAAAACAATAAGTGACGCAGGGAAGGCGTAAAAACCTTTTTATATGCATAACTACTTATGCAGATAACCTAAACAATGCATAACTTGTCATGCTGTCAATGTTGGATCTGCATAAGATGTTATGCATTAAAACAATAAGTGATGCAGGGAAGGCGTAAAATTTTTTTTATATGCATAACTACTTATGCAGATAACCTAAACAATGCATAACTTGTCATGCTGTCAATGTTGGATCTGCATAAGATGTTATGCATTAAAACAATAAGTGACGCAGGGAAGGCGTTAAAACATTTTTATATGCATAACTACTTATGCAGATAACCTAAACAATGCATAACTTGTCATGCTGTCAATGTTGGATCTGCATAAGATGTTATGCATTAAAACAATAAGTGACGCAGGGAATGCTTAACAAAAACAATAACACTTCTTATATGCATAACAAGTTATGCAGATACTCTAAATAAAACATTATGCATAACATCTTAATTCAAATCTAATCATAAATTTCCGATTGAGATCAAAAACATGGAGACAAATAAGGTATGAAAATTTCCAATTCAGTTGATATCGAAATACTGCAACACACTTCTTACCCTTTTCAACTTCAATTTTAATTTCTTTTTACTTCTCGAATAATCAAAGACAACAGAAACCCAAAATCCCCAGATTTAAACCGCAGATTTTGAAACAGAAACCCTAGTTTTATTGAGAAGATTATTCAGAAAAGGATTTGGAAAAAGATTTGACAAAGGAAAAAATCCAAATGTTAAAAATGAAGAATCGGAGTTCACCATTGTTTTCTTCTCGCTTCTCTCTGTTCGTCGCTCGAAGAAAAGGGTAGTTTGGCCTTTTAAAAACTGAGAAGCAGAATTTCATAAATTATGGGTCTGCTACGAAATTTTGACGGGAAAATGGGTGCGCGCCTGAACTTTTCTGTCCATGGGTTTGACAGTGGAAAAATCTGGGAGAATGGGTTTCCCTGTAGTTTTCACATTTTAAAGATATATAAGTTTTAATTTTTTTTTTAATTTATTGTTAAAACAACTGACATTCATATAAATATACAAATATTAATTAAAAGCTTAGTTAACGAGAGGATTATTGTCATGAGAGTATTATTGTCATGTGAAAAAGGCTTCACCAAACAATTATCTTTTTTTTTTTATATTAGTTAATTAGAGAATGCATGTGTCACGAAAATATTACTTCCAGACCTATGACGATGCTCTCTCCAACTTCATCTTTCTTTTGTCTCACGCATGTTACCAATATATAGGTAGCCTTCTCCAACACTATTTCCTATATCCTCTTATTGTTCGACAAGCAGCAAGCAGAAGCAGAAATGTCAAGCCTTCCGGGAGAGATCATCGAGAACATCTTTTTAAGGTTAGAAGTGAAGAATCTCTTACCATGCAGGTGCGTATGCAAGCCTTGGCGTGACCTTATCTGTAGCCCCAATTTCATTTATAAGCATCTTAATCTTAGCATCCAAGACAACAACTGCACACTTATGTTCCTGTATTTGGTGGGTTCTGAATATAATTTGTTCTACACAGTAGATTATAATCCATTAATGTCATCATTAGCATCATCGCCAACGGAAAATTATGAATGCGATGAGGCTGTTCAGATGGATTACCCATTAAATTCTACAGATTATAGGGCTAGGATCTTGGGCTCTTGTAATGGCTTGCTTTGCGTACACAGTGCTGGCTCCCCTTGTGTCATTACCATTTGGAATCCATCTTCTAATGAGTACAAGCAATTACCTGAACCATCAAACCACTCAAGCAATAACATCGATTATTACGGGTTCAACTACGATTACCAGATTGACGATTACAAGGTTGTAAGAATCGTGGACTATATTCAGGATCAGGAGGACCCAATTAACTCTGATGTTGAAGTCTATACATCACGTTCGAATTCATGGAAAAGCATCCGTTCCATACCGTATTATTTTCCTAGTGATAAGAACTGTGGGGTGATTTTGAATGGAGCTCTTCACTGGTTAGGAGTTGGAACTGACGACGGAGAAGACCTCATAGTAGCTTTTGATATTAGTGAAGAGACATTCGAGGGGTTGGCAGTAATCGAAGGCCCTGTGCTACATCCACCGGAAAGTGATGACGAGGTGGATAATAATAGCTTGGGAGTCTTAGGAGGGTGTCTTAGTTTACTTTATAAGGTATATGGTGAGCGTGTTGATGTATGGGTAATGCAGGAATATGGAGTCAAGGAATCTTGGAATAAGCGTTTCACCATTACTCAAGATAATGTTACAGAGGACTACTCGTTGAGGCTAGTACGGAACTTCGAGAATGGTGGTCAGATTCTACTTATGGCTGATGATTGCATAATTTATTATGATGCCAACCGTAAAAGTGAAAAAGAAGTGGTGATTCCTGGGGATGGATGTTTTGTAGGAGGAGATAATTTTGTGCCTAGCCTAGTCTCTCTTTACTCTGGTACTTATATGCAATGAAAGAGGAGTTAAATAACGTGTGCACCTTCACATTGCCTTTTCCATGGAATCCCAGACGTTCGTTGAAGGCCTGCAACTGTTGGGGAGGTCGAACATTTTCTACTGGAGACCATATATGTTTGTCATTTTATTTCGTATGTTCCTCTAAATTTTGAGTATCTTCTCGTTATATTATCATCCTGCAGTATTTGTGTCTTTTTATATCTGTCTTGAGCATTTAAAAGAACATTTTTGAGAAATTTTAGTAACTTTGTGGTTTTCATTATGATTCCAATAAATTAGCTATGTAATCCTCCGGATCTTTTTTGTGGATTTACATGACAAGTAAAAATGGAGGTCAACTGCTTCTACTTGAGGTCCGCGTCCAGGTTTAAAGAAGAGGAAATATGGATTACTGCAGCTGCATATTCAAGAGAGCAGGGGACTTTGGGCATCTCCCAGTGCATATAGTAACGCGATCTGAAACACCAAATTTCCTAGAAACAGATATTTTAGTGTCTGTTGATTTCGACTAGTTGTTGCTTTGAAAGACAAAAAGGATATAACATGGATGAAACATAATTTTATTTAAATTGAAATCAAGCTTACATCTCACACACTTGAAAATAAAGAAATTTATTTTGAAGCAGAGGCTTCTCCAGTTCCACAATAACCTCTACCAACAGAAAGAAAAAAAAAACAGTAAAAATAGAAATCCAGGTGCTCACAGTAAGTGATCCAAGCCTCACTGATCAATGATGAACTAGCAGCTAGTACTGCTTTACTTGGTTCTTAATCTTACGCGCAACAAGCACTGAGTTTATTACCTCGTCCATTGGATGAAAAACTGCGAGAACCTCAAAACCAGGTAAATCACTAGGCTCAACAATGGGATAGAGAAACCCACGAGCACCATGAGCACTCCTCAACATTAGTAAGGCACCAGGTGCCATGTGCTTAGCCAAATGATCAATCACTTTGCGCTTATCTTCTTTGTTCAAACCAACTAAAGCAGCCAAGAAAACAACTTCATAGTCGTATAAACCGTTGGTGACATCCATAATATCAGTATCATGGAATAACATCCGCTTGGACAAGTCGGGATCTGCAGAGACCAACTTAGAAGCCAACGCATTGGCAGATACGTCGATATCGTAATTGTGAAAGGTAGTGGCCTTCAGGTGGTTTGAAGCCAACACAATGGAAGTAAGAGGCATTGGACCGGAACCAATGAAAGCGATGTGATTCGGGTTTGAGTTTGTGATATAATTGCTCAGTATAGTATACTCAAGGCGGCCAAGTTTGACATAATTTGTGTAATATGGAAAGGTGGTTATATGATCAAGTGGGTCATCGTAAGCACCTAAAAGGCTCGAATAATGAGCTTCTAAGAGGCCTTCAGCTTCCCCACAGAGACGAATGAGTTCGGAACGGATTCCTTGGTCTGTGACTGATAGCTTGGTGACATCAATTGGGGACGGTGGAATGCAAGTTTGGACAAGTTGTGTGAAAAGGCTGTTGACATCTTTTGAAGGTTTGAGGCTCTCTAAGGTTGATAAGTTGTTATAGATTTCAGAAACATTTTGAATTAACAATTCTTCTTCGTTGCATGAACCTAATGAACCCATAGTATAGTAGTCGACTGTAAATTGTTGTTGAAATACAAATGAAGAGCAATAAAGTTTTCTTCAAAATGAGTTTGAAGAAAAAGGTTAGATTTATTTGGTATGCCAACCTCCAAATTGGTGGCTATTTATGGACAACATTTGAGGAGCCTACGGAAAGGGTTGGTTAAACAAACACACCAGCATCTGAGCTTTGCTATAATGTTATTGTATCCCATATGACTCCACAAAGGGCCATATTTTATCATACGTACAATTTTAGATGCTGAAAATAATAGAAGAGCCTTATATGTGTCGGAGAAAAATGAATCTTTAATAAAAAAATGTTTTGGCTTCGGTTTGATCCAGTGACCTATGGGTTCAAGGATACTTGCTCATTTTATGGGTTAATGGATCTCTCTTTAGTCCCACATTGGGTACAATAGAAAAGGAGTTTCACTATACAACCATATTTTTATGGATATGTTGTAAAACAATGTGGATGGAGGGGGTGGGCAAAAATACATTTGCCAACCCATGTATTATACGTGTATGTCATGCACCAAGTCCCTTTTCTACTCGGATTTATTTTTGGCGAGTTTTCTTTAAGAAATTAATTCCAAAAATATTTTTCAAGAGTTTTATTTATGGGTAATTTCTTTTTACGAGTTTTACTTGTTTTTGAAGAAAACAAAAACCTAACTTGATTTGCAAGCATGTAGCGACCATCTTTCCGTCCTCTTTTCTCCATCTTCCTGCTTTTGAGTTTCGGTGTTTTACTTTCCATCCCCGTTGCTGAGTTCGAGGAGAGGGTAACTTGCGTTGTGGTAATTCACGTTATATCGGGCAGTCTTATTTTTGGCGAGTTTTCTTTAAGAAATTAATTCCAAAAATATTTTTCAAGAGTTTTATTTATGGGTAATTTCTTTTTACGAGTTTTACTTGTTTTTGAAGAAAACAAAAACCTAACTTGATTTGCAAGCATGTAGCGACCATCTTTCCGTCCTCTTTTCTCCATCTTCCTGCTTTTGAGTTTCGGTGTTTTACTTTCCATCCCCGTTGCTGAGTTCGAGGAGAGGGTAACTTGCGTTGTGGTAATTCACGTTATATCGGGCAGTCTTATCCTGGACACATCTTCGCTGTGAGAGGTTTAGCATTACTCAACTCGAGTATACCCACGAACTAATGTGTTAAGGACAACATGTTGAACCTATGATTCTGCCCTCGTCAAGTTATTTCCGTAGAGTTGTTTCGGATTAGTATTTTACATATTATTTTGATTAGTCTGACATGTTGTTCATTGTTGCAAGATTCCAACAATATGTATGTTGGTTGTTAAAATATCATACTCTTAAAAAAAAGAAAGAAAAAGAACAAGAATAAATTAAGTTCCTAATAAAATAATGGATTGTCACATACGATGATACCTTCTGTGTTACGGTAACAAGAAATGAGTTGAATTGATGGATGTGCAGCGTAGTAGTGTCGTCATAGAAAAGTAATAGAAAACCCCCTCAAAATGCACAACGTGGGGTGACAGTGTTCTGATATAGAAAATGCTATTTGTGGTCCTAATTTTGATCTGAAAACCTTAGCTTCCCTTCCCTCGGTTCTAAGAATGAGAGGTTGAGGAACAACCGGAGTTGCTCATCAGAGTACCAAGAAGTACAACAGTTAATGATATTAATTGTTTATACTAAAGAACCTCAAAAATAACAAGACCACCAAGTGATTGAATCTCTAAAGACCCTCGAAAATAACAAGACCACCAAGTGATTTAATCTCTTGCTCAATCCTGTAAAGATTGTTGGAGGCAAATGCAGAATGAACAATTGGTAATACAATTTGCACAGTATGCTATGAAAATCTAAGACGTCTCAATGAAGATTTTCGATCGATCTTCATATAAATATATGGTCACATGTTTTTGACGAGCTCTGGTTAGTCGTCTCACTGTTTTTTGGATTTTTAACATGTTGATTTTCAACCTCTCAGGACGTAGTTAGGTCGTCCCAAATCCAAAAATAATTTACTGGCAAACCTCATGGAAAAAGGAACAACAGATGAAGAAGGCCGGAGATCGTTGTGCGTCAATGTAGAAAAGTTGGAACATTTTCATCTATTGTGGTTTGGAATATTCCTTGTCTGTTTATTTTTTTCTTCAGCTTCGTACATTCAAGGAGGAAACGAGGAGAGTAATGTGTTTGAAAAAGCTTTACAAGAAAAAGAGTTGTATTAAACTCTACAGGAAATAGGATAACAGATTTGAAGTGTAACTACCGGAAATCTAGTAGCACACCCAAATAAGAAAAGAAACGTATCTAAGACATGATAAAGGTTTTGGATAAGAAATTCTTTATTATTTAACCACCCCAAGTAGTGAAAATACAAGTACTTGTCTACAAGGAAACCCTAATCTCTCACTCTAAGCAAAGCTTTCCCCTCCAAAGAATCCGACTCCATACATTGCCCAAGGACTCCTATTTATAGACCAATCGACCTTAATGGTGTACAACTCATTGTACTTCGTATGCATCTCGTGGAGATGCTTTATACTTCGCCCAGATCATTTTCCATAAAGTTTTCCCCTTTTTTTCGCTGACAACTTTGGATGTTTGTCGGGACAGCTGTCTCTTTTCTTGCTCCATAATTTACCGACTTCGCCAATTATCTTTTCAGCCAAGTAACCTTATTTCGCCAACCTTTACTTCGTGATTGGTATCTTGCCGGGTACTCCAATTGATCCTTCGCAACTTAGACTCTTCAAGTGAGTTACCTCGCCTTAATATGATATCTCGCGCATGGTTTTTCATTTCTTCAATCATTCAATAATGACGATCCTGACTTGATTTGACAAGTCACTGACGAGGATTTTCGGGGAATAGTGTAAGATCTTTCGGCAGGATTCCATTGAATGACTCATGTCTTCTCCTACGTCCACGTGGCGAACCGTATCTTTGGTATCTACATTTTGCCTTTTCTTATTCTACTCAAACGTGGTGAGGGTGGAATAAGAACCGTCTGAAGTTGTATAACCGTCATATCTTCCTTCTCATGCTCTCCACGTGGTCTCTTTATCCATGCAACCGCTGATTACCGCTTCGTATTCTTCGATCATGGGTATCCTGGTTTGATCAATTATAAATACCCTCATCCTTTTAGAATTTTGTTTTTTTAACCTATCTTATTCTCTCCCTTTTACTGTCTTCTGCAAATTTAGAACTTGCTTCATTCTGCTTCAATGTCTCCCAAGAAAATCCCTAACTGTACCACACTAAAACTTATGAGGAATTCAAAGTCGACTTCGAGAAGATGGGTTTCTCTCTGTCCCCAGCGATTGATTCTACTGCTTCTCTTCCGGTTACAACTACCAAATTCATGGAGCTGAACTACCGATGGACTCAGAAAGGGACTTGGACTCCTACAGATGCTGATTACCGTCGGTCAACTGAAAGCGAGCTTTTCTTTTCCCTTGTCTGATCCAAAGAACCCCCTATTTTACGAGATCCTAGTTAAGCTTCAATGAGGTGTTTATCAATTACGTGGAAACGTTATTCGTCTTTCCAATGAGTTCGTCAGAAGGTCTAATGGCGGTCCTTCCCAGATTCCACTGTTATTGCAATACTCTGACCCTGCGGATTATAATATTGACCCTTTCTATGTGAATTACGCTGGTAAATCTATGACCACGAGGGCCTATCAAGAATAGGGTGTCAAGCTTTTTCGCAAGACTTTGGATGACCCGTCCAAGGCCCTTTTTATAGATGTTGATACTACCGGTACGAAGCGAAATAGATATCTTCGTTTTTCTAATGACGAGGATTGGATGATGTACCTTTTGGTAGCTGAGGGCCCTTTGGTGTGGGGTTTTGATGAGAATGGTAACGCTCGGACCGGTCCTCTTCCGGAGCATGCCCATCTCACGGCATATGAACCGGGCAGACTTCGCTGGTTAGAGATGCCCAACGCAAGGTAGTCAATATCGGTTGTATCGGCCGATATTATAGTTTTTTTACCATGTATCAGGAAAAACCTTTACGATATCTAAAATATCGGCGATACAAGGATTAAACGATAAAAACGCTCGTATCGGCCGATACAAACTGATATCGGGATCACCGATACACTGATAATATCGGTAAGGATAATTTAGTAAAATAAATTATTTGGTTCTGAAAATATGTAAATAGAACCCTTCCTCCTAATCTTTTTCTTCTCCTGTACCCTTTAATTTGTATTGTGAATCTTTTGATCTTGAGAATTAATGCATTATATGATACCAAAAAAAATTAGATTGAAATATTTATAAATATTTATGATTATATTCTTAATGATGTATCACCGATAAAAAGTAAAAACCGTTATTATCTTTTATATAGGTGTATCGGGTCCGGCCGATACAATACCGATACATGATATTAACTACTTTGGCCCAACGAGGTTAGTTTATTTTTAACTTGACTTCTTCGTCTTTTATTCACGTTATTTTCTAATGTCCTTGTTTTGTTTCAGTATCCGCTTCTCCCTCCCGGTTTGTTGAAGGATCGCACACGAAAGCCAAATCAAGTGCGGGTTTGCGTTTCACAACTTCTCTGTTAATCGTTATCTTGTTGATTTCTAACCTTCCACCTTGGAGGAGGGTGGGCCTCAAGCCATGATGGTCCCTACTAAAAATTTGAGGAAACGCAAATGTCCTGTGGTTCCTTCTGCTACCGCTCATGTATCTCCTTCTTTCTTGGTTTTGGTTCCTTCTTCTCGCGTAATTGATAGACGCATTTATGTGTCTAATATATCTCAATTGTATATAGTGTTAGTGCTCGATTTTGTACTTATTTGGTTATTTTATTTATTTGTAGGTGTTTTTGGAGAAATAAGCTTTTGCAGCGAATTGGCTAAAAATGTGGCATTTGGACCTCCGTTGATAGTGTACCGGAAACGCCCCAGAAGTACCCCAGAAATACCCCGGAGGAACCCCGAAAAAGTGCGGAAAACATCCCAGAAAAATTACCAAAGGCACCCAAGGATTTGTGTTATTTACACCCCTCAAATGGATAAGGGGCACCCACTTGATAAGGGGTGACCACTTGCTATTCGCACACCAGAGCTGGATAGGGGGCATTCCTTGTCAAATTCGAATTTAAGAAAATGGCGGGAAACTTGTTTTCACGCCTGGCAGTTTAGGGTTAGAATTTTTGAGGAGTTTTACAGAGATTCAATCACTGGAAATAGTTGGGCTGGACTTCCTAGAGCTAAACAGGGTGTGTGTGTGTTTTGATCGATTAACTTGGGCTGGATAAGTTGTGAGAAGAGAACAGAGTTCAACAGGGAATGACGATATTATCGGACTCTGTTGGGTCCAGTTTTGGCAATTGCGTGGACAACAGGAGAGAATATATTCAAATATTGGATTCGTGACTATCTACGAAGAGTTTGGAGCAGTTTTGAACAACAGAAGACGCGTAATGAGAATTGGAGAGAAATTCCCGTAACTTGCTGCCAAAGGAAAAAAAAAGAGATAAACCAAAAGGTTTCGTGAAGATTTGATCCACCTGTTGGCTATAAATAGCATTGCCTCGAGCCCAGGAAGAGATTAGAAACCATAGGGAGAAGTTTAGAGCCTCAGAAAAGTGTAAACAATCAACATCCAGGAACCTCTTCTGCTGCTGCTGCTGCCTCCATTGAAGACCTTCAAGAACACGAAGAACAAAATCGCAGAGTCCGTCGTTTTTCAACAGTAACAACGACAGTAGCTGCACAGTCTTATAAAATGGAGACAGAAGCAGTTTCTTTGTATCGTTTATCTGTGACTTTCTGTGAGTCTTAAACTCACTGCTTTAGCACTTTTTCATCTTTTAATCAACTTTTGAGCTTCATAAACATCTTTTGTGATCATGATTAATATGAGGAGCTAAACCCCATTGCTGAGGCGATAGAGGAAGCTATTTTTCCAATAAAGAGTGGTATTTTATATTTATCTTATTTATTGCAAATATTAATATGATTATTTTTCCTTGAATGATAATTGTTTGAATGATTTTCGTTAAGCGATTGTGATTTCTTTTGATATAGCATGCTTAGCTTAGGTTTTGATGCTTTATGCTCTGGATTTACAGTTGTTATTTTGGAATCTACTTGTTGCAATAGTTGAGAATCGAATTAAACGGAAAAATTGCATAATATAAGTTTTGGATTTAATCGCTTTGAACTTGGAAAATAGTGGAATCTTAAGCCTCAGTGTTCTTTTATTATTATTATCATATTCTTTTGAGTTTCTATTTAGTTTTGAATTTAAATCTAAACACATCCTTCACAAGTTCGAATTTGAACGATACTCTATTTACCACAATCTACAATCACATCATTTTTTGACGCCGCCGACGCGGATTTTTGTTTAGGTAGCATATTTTTTTTAGATTTTTTTTTATTAGTTTTATTTGTTCCTTTTTACGTTTCTTTTTGTCTTTGTTATAAGTTTGAAGTTGGATACTAAGGACTTGGAGAGAAAAAAAAGCTTAAAGCGAAAAGAGAAGACAAAAAGAAGACAAATAATTATTTTTTTAGGATTTAGTTTTGTTATTTTTTTTTAGATATTCTTTTTTAGAATTGTATTAGTAAATATTTGTAATTTTTTATTATTTTTGCACTTCACTTTGGACTTTAAACATTGGAAATTATTTTTATACCCTACGGAAGGGTATCTTTAAATATTAAACTGTTTGCAGGGAAGGACGACGATGACGACATCGTCTCGGCCCCTCGGGTTCGCACACTGACATCGGAGTCGGTGGTCCGAGTCGACTGCAACGGTTCATCGCCCGTCAGGTACGCGAGGTAAAATTCGAACACTCGCGAATCCCCGTTAGCGAGTTACTGTATTCCTTAAGGTGCATATCTGCTGAGGACCTGAATACGGACATTTATTTTCCTAGTAAAGGGCAAGGCCTGGCCATACAAGATAAGGGTTCGGATTTCATCACCGTTCCCTTCTTGCCCGCTTTAGGAAAACAAAACCTAACGCGAACCCAAGCTTTAAAATCTGATTAGAAAGAGACCTATAGGGTATCTAGCTTGTTAGGAAAATTTTTCGAAGGATATTGGTCACCTTTTAAGCAACTTCAAAGTTCATGATGACTTCTAGGAGTTGAAACAAGCCGCCTTGTAACGCCGGTGAGGCCTTGGGTATCAAAGCTCCATTGAGCTTGCCTCGCCTCAGTTTCATCTCACATTAGCTTGGATTGATCCAGAGGGGTTTGCTCAAACTGTAACGAATTCCCCTTCGAGAGATAGAAGCTAGTCTAGAAACAATCTAAGTGGAGCCATCATGCTTTTTGTTTGCTAGAAATCAATAGGTTTGATTTGGTTGAGTCAGCCTTGCTTTGTGATTGCTTAGAATTCCCTTCCATATTCTTGTGTATGCCAGAACGTAAAAGAGACGCTTTAGGTCGATTCATTAGGGAAGAACCTAGTAGTTCTAAGAATCTCGATTACCTTAACTTAGAAAGTCCTGTTTTTGAAAGGTCCGATTTTGAACGTACGAATTTTACTAAGGAAAGAATCCTTAATACTCCGATAGCGCCAGAAATGGCAACTTTGAAAGCATTGTTGAATCCAACTAGGACTACTCGTCAGTCGTGTATTAACACTACAAGAAAATGGGCATTTAGTGACAAATATTTTCTTCACAAAACCACCTTATTTTGTCGTCAAAAAGGATCTGGGGCGATTTTTTTTTCGTCAGCTAATCATCGTCGTGGAAACGTTTAATCGTCATAAGAAATTATTTTAATGACGCCAAATTTTTTGTTATTGTACAACTCTTTCAACAACTACTATAATTTGTCTCCAAAAATAAAGTGAATGGCGAAAAATTATCTCATTAGAATTATTTTTGGCGAGGGAAAAACTTCCTCAATAAATTGTTTTAATGACAACTGATATTCGTTTCAATAATAAATTATGCCGACCAAATGTTTTGTTTTTATTACATACCGTAGCTACAAATATTTTCATCTCCCAAGCAACCTTTTAATGACTAATATTATTGTTTTTGAAAGTGGTTTTCGAAAAAAAAAATTCGGCCAAAAAATAATGAATTTATGGACCAAATAATTCGCCTACAAATAAAGAAAATAGCGAGAACATATGTTGTCTTGAAATAAATGTTTTAGAGACTAATTCATTGGCTGATAGAAATAATTTCAGTCGACAAAAGTTTTCGTCTCATAACTAATGATTTTCTAAACTAAGAATTTCGATCCAAAATAAACAGTTTTTAAGAATAATAAATTTGTCCATGAAAACAGTTTTATAGACAAAACCTTTCGCCAGCAAATAAATTCTGAGACCAAAAAGTTTGCCTCCAAAAAAATAAAATGTAAGCGGATCTTTCGTCTCCAAATACTTTATTTATGTGAAGAGAAAAATTGTCATAATATTATGTTTATGCACACAATTATGTTCGTCTCCGAAAGATCCATTGAAAAATATTTTCATTTATACAAATAGTTTTTGTTTACAATCCAACACAACTCTCCAATCTCTTATTACATTCACAATGGACTAATAACTTCTAAGTTCTAACTGCTCACTTGTGTCGAAGATATTGAAGTTATTGAAGAGTACTTCTAGCACCTATATATAACCGATAACATAAAACTAAGTGGCTTCAGATTTTCGAAGGTGCAGCAACAGCTGCATGAATAACCAATACTCAACAGCTGTATTCTTTGTATATCTTTCTCTGATTGTACATTTCCTATAGGTCCAGCATTCATAAGAAAATCATTATAAAATGTAGCATCAAAGACAGCAACAAGGATTTTTATGTTTGTATCCATGCTACAATTTTCAGAAAAAACAAACTATACGTAACAATAGTGTGAAGATGCAGTACTTACTTATAGGAGCACGGAGTAAAAAGCTTGTAACTCAAATTGAAAATCTGGGTGATCTTATTCGGATTATGATGCTGAACAACCATGTTCCACACTTCCACTGCATGTAGTTCATTCAATAATTGAAATTTGTGATTGGGGTCTTCACTCTCCATTAAAGTTGCAATTGAGCTTAACATGCCAGGACACATGGGCTGTGCACTGAACTAGAGGTGAAATGACATTTTTACTGGCACGACATGTAACAGCATAAGCTAAATATTTCACGGCTCCCCTGCCAGAAAAAAGACCATAAGAAATAAACACGTCAAACTCAGATGGAAAGCAATCTTAGGAAGAGTCGTGTTAAGAAAAAATGGTGCAAGGGGAGCACATATAGGAATTATCAGAGAACTTACTCGACACAGCTTGATCTTCAGCAATTGTTTTGGCACTTCTACTTCTCAAAATCAAATGAAAAAACATTAAGAATGCAACATGAAAAAAGAAAATCAATAAAAGGAAAACAAAAGAAACAAGTGTGATAATTAAACAAGTTTAATACCATCCAAAAATATAAGGAACCAGAACACAGAGGTTTCTTTTCCGCAAGAAAAAAAATTCACTATTATAATAAAACGCTAGTTCTACGTACTGATCAATGATATTACTTCTGAACAGTTTGCTCATTTCTTGGATTTCTTTGGTGCCCTACAAACAAGATCAAGGTGAAAAGAGGACGACTATCAGTACAATGATCTTAGAATTTTTCAAAAGTAACTGAATGCAAGAGAAAAAGGAAACAAGAATAAGAAGAAACTCTTACCCGGTAGCTGCTTGAGGTGCAGGTGTGGGTGCTGCCACTTTATCGACGGGTCCCTGTTGCATATTATACCAACTTGTAGAGATCAACTCGAGGAAATAACAAGGATTCAAGACTCAACGATAGAATCTTAGTGCTTCTACTCTCTAGACTTAACTTGACCTAGAATGTCTTTTAAAATTACACTGCAGTTCTGACACAGTGCAGTAAATAATGAAATGGCAAGACTAAAATTGCTATTCCCTACATATATATCTAATATTGCTATTCCATACATGTATATCTTAATCAATTCTATGCAGAATTCACTAAAAGTCCAATTAGTTAACTACTGATTTTTATGTTCTTAACATGTATGACATGCATACATAGTTAACATTACCCAAGCAGTAATCAAGCCAGGAACAAAGATACACACATAGTGTCCGAATTTAGAATAAAAATTGAAAATTGAAAATCAACAAATTCATCAGTATCTTACCGCTTCCAAACGCTCCTCCCTCTAAGCATGCTTCCTTTCTCTACTATCCTTGTTCTTAGCACGCTTAGCCTCAAACTGGTCAGACAAAGTCTTCTCTCTGGCCTTCTATGCCTTGGGTTTGTGAATACTTTCCATGAATACACACTTGTTCTTGAACACATTACCCTTTACCCTCAAGTACATATCATGGTACATGTGCTTGTCAATCTTCTTTGCCTCCCTGTACTTACGGAGCAACCTCCTGAGGACACGCATTCTCCTCATCCAGATAACCTTGGTAGGCAACCTAGATTCTCTGGTACCCTTCCTCTTACCTGTTCACAGAGAAACTAACAAATTGACCCATTGCTACCTCTCTACAACACATAATATGAACCAGTCATTGAATTAAAGAAATAAATAACAAAGCTAACATTTACACGATAACACCAACAATGGAATTATATTGTTAAATTAACATAACCAGAGTGACGACCCTTGGCCTTGGCTTCATTCATACGACAAGCACGATATCTAGAGTGAATCACTGTTGGCTTATGAATAATGTAACCATCCTTTACCAACTTTCTAATGTTTTCCCTGAACACACATACACCAAATAAAAATTTTACATGGACCATGCCTTTCCCAATGTGCATCCTCGTGCTTGGACATGAAGGTACGGCTGAAAGTTATACATAATACAACAGCCTGTCAAATTCATACATTGATCAACAATTAGATATACAAAGAGAGAAAACAAATCAACAGAAAACAAATCAACTTATCAAGTAGTTCAGTTATATACCTACGACAACCATCTGGAGTCCAATTCATAACTGTGATGGAGAGTCATGTCGAAAACGAGAACCAACTTTAGAAACAGAAGCGGAGAAATATTTTACCTGCTTGATGTAGAAAAAGAGATGGAGAAATTTGAGAAAGAGTTTCATCTTCGGGAAACCCATAATGGGAGTACGAGGGTTTTGAGGAATTTCTTGAGGCAGAACACACAACACGTTGAGACGTGTGAGAGATAAATGGGAAGATTTAGGGATTTTCTTCTAGAGCTGGCATAAAAGTAGATTTTTCTGATACGTGGTGAAATTTTAGTCGGGTTGATTGGGAGGGAAGTTCGGTTTGCACAAAAATGAAGCGCCAATAGATTTTAGATGCAAAATTTAAGAGCCCATGATTAGGCCCGTCAATATTTGTCCGATATCCGGAATCCGTTTCCGAATATTCGCGATCCTATAAGATTTTATCCGTTTTATCGAATATCAGATCGGATATTCTATCGGATATTTCTTCCTTAGTATATCGAAATCGGATTAGGCTCCATCAGAATTGTTAATATTAGATATCCGATAAAAACAAGGACTGATTTGTAATTTACCCTAACTATATTTGATATCCAATATGAAATGTTTGACAAATTGAACTTAAATTTCAATTATGAACATGTTTTATAGAGTTTTTAACATTTTTATTGGAACCAGATATTATCGTATAAATATCCGACATTTGATAGCTTAGCATATCAGAAACGATATCTGATTTTGATATCCTATAGGATATTATCGGATATCAAATATCCGATATCTGATAGCTTAGCATATCGGAATCAATATTTGATTTTGATATGCTATAGGATATTATCGATTATCGAATATATCCAATAGCGCTTAACCTATCAAATACGGATTTCCAAATATCCGACAGATATTCTTCCATTGACACCCCTACCCATAATAACCTGGCTAGTTTGGGACCTAGTCCAGTTATTTGGGGGTTGTTACTAGATGACAAAAAAAGGTCATTCTAAGGAACAAGACTGTGACATTATATTAAGATCAGAGACTCGTATGCAGATTTTTATTTTGACCTACGTGATCTGATCTAATTTCTGATTGAGAATCCGTTTTTAAGTGCAAAAAATCGGTAGATTTCAATTCACTAATCAGTTTATGAGACACAAATCCAATTGTATTATAGACTATCGAGGTAATAATGCAAACTTGTGTTATGAGGAGATTATCATATTGAGATGGACATGTGTAGGAATAATAATATATATGTTTTGAATAACAAGGTCGATCTGATTTTTATTAGGGAATCCATTTTGAGAATGAGATTGATGAAATAGAAATAAATCTCGAGTTTCCGATTTTCTAATTCGAAATTCCACAACGAACTAATCGATATTATTTTAGTAAGTAATAAATCTTGAGTTTCAGATAACGAAATGATAACAAACAAAATTCCGACATTCGAGGATGAACACCCGTCTGAAGATGTATTTGACATACAACAAACTGAAGATTGTCCCGTTGAATAGTAAATATAAGTTTCTGAGATCGAACTTATATCGAACAAGATTTGGATATAAGATGCATAAATATGGATTAATAAGTAATTTGCTGATCTAGCGGGGTCGATTTTATTCCTAGACGTACTCTGGTTCACATTGTTAGAGATAAACCTCTGGTGGATATTCTGATCAACCAAATATGGAAATTAGCAGATCTTGTAGTTCAATAGTATATTTAGAGATCCATTAAAGATATTTCGGGTGATCGGAGTGATGAGGAATACGATGGTTCACATTGCTAGAGATAGACCTCTGGAATACATTCTTATCAATTGTATATTAAATAAGGCAGATTTCTGGTCTAATGTTGTATTTAGGGATCCGGCATAGATATTTTTGTTAATCGGAGATCAGACGAGGCATACACTGGTTCAATTGCTAGAGATAGACCTTTGGTGTACATTTTAATCAACCAGATATAAAAAAAAAGTAGATTTTCTAATTTAATAATATATTTACAAATACAATATAGATAATTTGGCTAATCGGAGATGACACGAGGCATACAATGGTTCACAAAATAGTGGATAATCTAACAACGATCTAAATGCTTAATATGTAGACAAATTAGGAAATCTAAATGCTTAATATGTAGACAAATTAGGAAATCTAAATGCTTAATATGTAGACAAACTAGGAAATCTAAATCCACATGTTTTGCTTATTTTTTTTTTCCAGAATACTATGGCATCCAAACATTTCGTATAGTGTTGCAAAGTCCACAACTTGGTATGAGCTTTTATAGCTCCATTTGCTATGGGAATTCGAATCGGAGAAAACCCACCTATCCTAATCCTATAATTTCTCTGTCGACCACTCGATTTAAACAACAACACCTCAATTTCATGGATGATTTCTCGCCACCTAAATTAACTTGAAGTCAGACCCTCCCGGAGCTTCTTGGTTTATAGTTTCTATGTCGTTGCATCATATTTGAAGTTCGAATCGACTCAATCTATTTCGATGATGTAGCAGGCCAAGTTTAAGTCGGAACCCTGCCAAAGTTTCATGATTCATAGTTTGTTTGTCGTTATACCGAATTTGAAGTTCAAATCGATATTGAGCTTCATATATATAGATTTTGATGATGTATCATGCAAAGTTTGAAGTCAGAACCCTCCCGGAGCTTCATGATTCATAGTTATTTAGTCGTTACAAAGAAAACACACTTTCCTTGATCCGCATGACAGTCTTAAATCAAATATCTACCGTCCAAAGATGTCCCTAATCGTTAATCTCAAGCTTCTTCGATATAATAGTCACTCGAAGTAGCTATAATTCGTATGTAAGTTCGGTTTCATGCAAATACGAATTCTATAGAAACATGAATGCTTATTTTATAGACTAATTAGGAAATATAAATAGACAAGCTTTTGCTTATTTATTTTTCTCCAGGATACTCTTGCATCCAGACATTTCGTATGCTCTAGTGCTGCAAAGTCGGCAACTTGGTACGAGCCTTTATATCTCAATTCGAATCGGGGAAAACATACCTATCCTAATCCCATACACATTCTAATACTACATTCAATTTCTCCTTCGACCACTAAATTTCAACAGCCGCACCTCAATTTCATGGCTGATTTCTCGCCACCCAAATTAACTTGAACCACCTGTTAAGATCCACAGTTGCATGTGAGAAAATTCCACACATGCAATATCAATTTTGTTTTAAATGCAAAAGATAAAGCATTTATCTTGGGAGATATATGCATCAAATAGTCTGCCTACAAAAGCCAACTAAATAGTTGTACCAAAAGTCAATGGAGATGAGCTAGCTGTGACCGAAGATTATTATAGAAGACATTGATTTAAGCTATATATGTAAAAATTAGTATAGAATTTTTGTATTTTAGGGAACTAGATTATTTAGTTTTCAGCTATATATGTAAAAATTAGTATAGAATTTTTGTGTTTTAGGGAACTAGATTATTTAGTTTTTATTTCTTGACTCATCTTAAATATGTAAACATCACTGTATAAATACAAGTTCCATTTTTCTCTCCTTCTACAACGGAAGAGACAAATCCCTTTACCATCAACTTCGAGTCTTCCTCAGGTCTGTGTTGTCCTTAGTTTCTCATACTCATAAAACACCTAGCAGAACCACTAGATTGTGCTGGAATATATTCATTAACCATGAGCTAATGGATACATCCCATAGGTTGCTTCTTCTACCCCACCATAACGTGTAAAGAAAAAAAAAAAACCTTCAGGAAGATATGGATGAACGAAAAATTTCTGATGCGGTTGTAACCATCAAAGAGACACTTATTTTAGTGGGTTGTTTTGAATTAGGATAACTTCTCAAATTTTGGCGGGATGCAGATCAAAAGAAAACTTCCTTTTGGCGGGATCCTTCCCGCTCAGTACTCCATTTTTCTCATCTATAAATAAAGCCCTCGGATCATTGACTTCGACTCACAAAGTTCATATACATCACCTCTGAAAGTTGGTATTGTTCTTTCCAGATTGTTGTTCAACCCTTTAATTTTATCGATTCATTATTAGATTCTAAAGCTTGATTGTTTATCTCAATGAGAAACAAAATTTCTCATCGTGTGATTTCTCTTTTTTACATGGATAGTTTCTTTGTGTTTGATTCAAATATTTAAATATATATATATATATATATATATATATATATATATATATATATATATATATATATGTGTGTGTTTTTAAGTGTTCTTATGATCTTGTATTTCTCCTTAATAATCAGGTTTACACACTACTAAGACATAATGGAACAACGTTTGGAACGTTTGGGTGCTCCAAATGATGCTGGTAAAGTTTACTAATTAGAAAAACCATATCGGCAAATGATTACTGTTGATACCGAGATGCAATTAGTTTTTTCTTGAGATGTCCGCAATGATTTCAAATATATTCATTGTTGTTTTTATAATTGCAGTATCTGCATTGGGGAAACGGAATGTCCGTGGACGATCACGTGGCATAGATCTGGATGATTGGTTCACCCAACATGGAAAAATGTCCATCAAATTCTCAGATATAGTGGGGGAACCAATCTCCACAAATAGATGCAAATTATCTACAGAATGTGGCATAATTGTTCGTGACTTTGCTCCGATGCAACATACCTCTTGGAAGAAAATTCCTGAGCAAGATAGGGTTGTTCTAATTGAACGTGTCAAGGTAGGCAGAACTCTTCCAAAAATGTGTTTTGAGATCTTTTTTTGATCCACCTGTCAAACTTTATTATGTTATTATAGGAAAAGTTCGAACTGGACACTACGCGGCCTTCTATCAAGAAATACCTAAATGATTGTATGGCTCGAAGGTACAACAACTATAGGACTCAAATGTCAGCGCACTTCAAAAAGTGCAAAACTATTGAAGAAGCTCGCTCGAAGCCATTCGAGAACGTCTCACAAGAGAATTGGTTATGGTTATGTAATCATTTTGCTTCAGAGAAATTTAAGGTTAAGCAATTGGTTCTTAATTTGTTTTCTTATTTATAAATTATAGGTTATGCATATTTATTTTAACTCTGTATTCAAATTTCAGAAGCGGTCCGCAGCAGGGACGAACAACGGAAGCAAGTCGAGTACAACCACTGTGGGGGTTCTCGGGCGTTTCAAGTGCGCTTAGAGAAGGTATTTCTGATTAAAAATCAGTAATGTGTAAAATGTAACTATGTTGTTCTTTGTTGATATTTTCTCTTCTTCTTCCAGAAAAAACTTTTGGGTGTGCAAGCTGCCAAAACACAAACGTTTTACGATACTCACACGCATATCAAAGAGGATCAGCGTGTTTGGATATCTGATACAGCTCACGTTCAGTATGTATGTCGAATCAACTGCGGATTACATTTCTAATTACAGATTCTTTGTGCACTTTCTTTATAAATATGCAGTGGTTTAAAATGTTTTCTAAACTGTGGAGAAGGTAGTCTAGTCCAGGTTTTGAAAAAATGAATTTTTTATATTGACAAAATCAACTTACATGTTTAGGACAAAATGGTTGAGATGCATGAGCAAGGCATTGTAGCAGGAGGTACACCTGATGAAAATGAAATATACGACGAAGTTCTGCAGAGGAAATCAAAAAGACACCGTAACCGCGGGATTTCTGATGAGGAGATAGAAGAACTCTTTGCACTCCTTGCAACCAAGGATGATAAAATCAAGCAGTGCGAAGACCAAGTTCAACAGATGAAAGAGGATGCTGCAAGTTTTCGACAAAATGTCCTTAATCAAGTACTGGCTCGTAACCCAAGTGTTGCTGCAGACTTGAATCCTATTCAGGAAGATGCTTAGTTTTTATTTTCCTAGAATCACAACCTTTGAAGTTTATTAAGAGTTTGGCTTAGGTGGATGCTTAAAAGTGTTCCTTTTCAGTTTGTTAAGTGAGTGTCTCTGGATTGTTAGTTTGTTTAGTATTTTATAAGTGTCGGGTCTTTTAAAAAATTTCAGTAATGTCAATGAATGTCTAGTTGGTTTTCAAGATATGGTGTGTTTTTTTTCCCGTAATTTCATGTTTTCCATACTTTTCTGTTTGTTAGGATTATAATTTGGTACCATGACAAGAATATTTGTTTCAAGCATGAGCTTTGGGGATTTTTTTTTTTTTTTTTTTGTAATCTGTTCATCCATCAAGTTTATCAGATACATAAGAATTGTATTTGTAATCTAGCTGTAATTTGTAATTTGAGAAGATGCCAGACACTATAATATGTTTCGAGTGATCCGATACCGGTACCCAGCTTTACATGTTTTTAGTGGACTAAAAGGTGCTTCCTTGAACTGCACTGACCAATGATAGTGACACCTCCAGTATGAAGCTCTTAGTCTTTGAATCTTGTTAAGTTTCAAATGACATGCTTCTAATGGTTCACGTCAGAACCTAAGAAACTAAATGCGTTTTTATTGTAGTTCTTATATCTTCTATTGAGATATACGAATGTTTTAGTTTGTAGTAGATTTTTTCCTGTAATGCTTTGCTCACCAATTATTATTATTTTCTCCTGTCTTGTTTTAACAACATAAGAGCTACTCAATATATGAGTTACTTTATGGAGGGCACTAAAACAAAATTTCTTTAGCTATGAGGTTCTGTAGAACAAAATAAAATTTGGTAAATTTTAAGTGGATGACAGGAAAATTTGATAGCTGCCCAGTTGGAATTCAGTTTGCACTAGTGTTTCTCATAATCATAATCAAAAGAGAACTTATTATTTCCTTAATGCAAGTTTAATACAAACCCAAAACATTTCCATTGATAATTTCATAAGCCTCCGTGAATTTGAATTCTCGCCCTACAGATGCAACATATCCAAAAGTTGCAGCTTCATGATCCATGTTGAATCCCCTCAATATTTTTTTATATCGTGAACAACAAAACCGTATGTCCCCGAACCTTTCTGATAGACATTGTGTCGTTCTTCCTTGATCATTACCATTTGAGCTGACAAAAAATTGAAGAACGCGATCCCAGAATACTGATGTGCTCTCTTCCATTGTAGTTTCTTCTAAGCAAACAAGATAACCCCTGCAAAGATCATTATCTTCTGTAGTTGTGAAATTCATTTCACGCTCCATTAGTTAAGCAAACAGTGTGACAAACAGGAAGATGTGTATAGAAAACATATATAAAAAGACCATACTTAAGTTTAATAGTAAACATGCTAGTTTTGGGGATCTAAGAAGGCCAAAATGTGCCGGTCTTGGGATCTATGCTACTTTGGGGGATCTATGTTAGTTTGAAAATAAAGAATGTTTCTGACACTGTACTCTCGATCCAATCTTGATTCAAATTGCGCATTATGTGCAGCAAGTTGAAGGGATAAATTCTCTGTATATCTAGAAAAACTGGTGAATGGACTCATCCTTTTTTACACCTATGCAATGGTTTATAATGTTTTCTTAACTATGGATAATGTAGTTTGGTCCAGGTTTTAAAAAAAAATGATTGTTTTCTATTGACAAAATCAACTTACATGTTCAGGACAAAATGGTCGAGATGCATGAGCAAGGCATTGTGGCAGAGGGCACACCTGATGAAATGAAATTTATGACGAAGTTCTGAAGAGGAAATTAAAAAGACAACGTAACCGCAGACTTTCTGATGAGGATAGAAGAACTCTTTGAACTCCTTGCAACGAAGGATGATAAAATCAAGCAGTGCGAAGACCAAGTTCAACATATGAAAGAGGATGCTGCAAGTTTTCCCTAAAAATCATTAAAAATATCAAGTGAAAAATCCAGAGAACAAGCTTTTAGTTCAGAAAACCCTCTTTGTGCATGGACAACTACCATGTGACGGTACTCATGAATGTTTGGCGAAGCTGAACCATATATGTGAAAAAGGCATGTATACGTTAACGACGGAATCAAGGTATATAAACATGCTACTGAGTCATTAACTCCTAGTATATCAAAGGTGTTGCGTCTTTTATTCAGATGACAAAAAATTATCTCTTAAGTAAGAATGAGGAATTATGCACTTGCCCCTGTAAAAAGTGTGTTAACCGAAACCCACCTACTTCATTAGCTGAAATTGAACATCACTTGTTCACTACTGGCATGGCAGGTAGTTATAAGATATGGGTACTTCATGGGGAAGAAGATAATCCTACACAAAACCAATCAGCATCTAGCCATGACTATGTCTTTAATGATGGTACAACCCATTCTGGAAATAATACAGGTGTACTTGATATGTTACATGATGCTGATAATGCTGGGCCTTTTGATAGTCAAGCAGATACAGGTAGGCACGGAGAAACTAATGATGATTCGGGTGAAGCTGATAGTACAAATAATTTGGGTGAATCTAGTACAAAGTTTGAGGAGCTATTAGGCAAAGCTAAGCAAGAACTATACCCTGGTTGTACAGATTACTCGTCATTAACTTTCCTTGTAGAGTTAATGCATCTCAAAGTGCTCAACTGTTGGAGCAACAAAAGTTTTGAGATGCAGCTTGAGTTGCTTAAGAAATCTTTTCCAAAAGATAATACAATTCCGAGTTCATACTATGAAGCTAAAAATATATTGCGTGATCTTGGATTGGGATATGAATCGATTGATGCATGTAAAAATGACTGTGCTTTATATTGGAAGGAACATAAGGATAGGGATGATTGTCCAGTATGCCACGAGCCTAGGTACAAATTCAATGACGGAAAGGGTAAGAAGATCCCACACAAGGTACTGCGCTATTTTCCTTTAAAACCAAGACTGCAGAGATTATTTGCTTCAAGGCATACAGCTGATGATATGAGATGGCACAAAGAACATGTTGCTCCTGAAGGGGTTTTAAGGCATCCTGCTGATGCTGAAGCATGGAAGCATTTTGATTTGCGATATCCACAATTTGCAGAAGATCCTCGCAATGTAAGGTTAGGTCTTGCTACTGATGGGTTTAATCCCTTTGGAAATATGAATAATGCGTACAGCATGTGGCCAGTTATAGTGATGCCCTACAATTTACCCCCTTGGAAGTGTATGAAACAACTTTTTTTCATGATGGCGTTACTTATTCCTGGCAAGAAAGCACCTGGTAACGATATCGATGTGTATCTACGACCCTTAATAGATGAGCTAAAAGAGTTGTGGGAAAAGGAGTGGAAACATATGATGCCTCCACAAAAAAAACTTTTCGTATGCACGCAGCTGTATTGTGGACCATAAATGACTTCCCAGCATATGGTAATTTATCAGGATGGAGTACAAAAGGTTACTTAGCATGTCCAGTATGTAATGATGACCCACCGTCTCGTGCATTGAGGAGTAAGATAGGTTATCTGCATCATCGTAGGTTCTTGCCTCCCCAACATCCATGGAGGAGAAACAAACTTCATGATGGACATGATGAGCTTCACAGTCCACCGAAAGAGTTGACAGGCATTCAACTTTTACAGCAAATTGAAAAACTGGGAGATAAAAGTTGTTTCGGAAAGCATCCAGATAAGAGAAGCAAGCAAAGAAGTCGTACCAAGAAAGAGCTGAGTTGGACAAAAAAGAGTATTTTCTATGAGCTTCCATACTGGTCACATCTTAAAATCAGGCATAAAATTGATGTTATGCATGTTGAGAAAAATATATGCGATAATATCGTGGGAACCTTGTTAAATCAGGAATTGAAGACCAAAGATACGTTTAAAGCTCGCTTGGATCTGGAAGACATGAATATTAGACCAGAATTGCACCTAAAGCGTAAAGGAGAAAAATTTATAAAGCCTCCAGCTTCCTATGCTTTAACAACGGAGCAAAGGAAAGAGTTTTGTAGGTTTCTGAAATCAGTGAAGTTCCCAGATGGATACGCATCTAACATAGCGAGGAGTGCTAATGTGGATGATGGGAAGGTATCAGGTTTGAAAAGCCATGACTGTCACGTGTTGTTACAAAAAATTCTCCCGGTTGGAATTCGTTCGTTTCTGCCCACGGATGTATGCACTTCCTTAATTGAGTTGAGTAGTTTCTTTCATGATTTATGTGCGAAGAAACTGAATGTGAGTCACTTGGAAGAAATGGAAAAAGGTATAGTTTTGATTCTTTGTAAGTTGGAAAGAATATTTCCACCGGCATTTTTTGATGTCATGGTTCATTTGGCTATTCACTTACCCCGAGAAGCTAAACTTGTTGGTCCAGTTGGTTATAGTTGGATGTATCCTATCGAAAGGTGCTCTTAACTCTCATTACGTGTTTATTTCATATGCTTGTGTTTTTCTTCTAGTGCAAGTACCTTTTTGTTGTTCATAGAAAAATAACATAGTTTTAAGAGTTGTTGTTTATATAGGTACCTTGGAACACTTAAGCGTTACGTGAAGAATAAAGCACGACCAGAGGGTTCAATAGCGGAAGCATACATTATTAATGAAGCTTTGACATTTTGCTCATTGTATTTACGTGGGATTGAAACTAAATTTAATCGCCCAGAACGAAATGATGATAATTCAGATGATAGTCAACGACGCAAGGGAAAGCTGTCTGTTTTCGCTCAGGATGTCCGTCCCTTCGGTACAAAAGCTATAAAATCACTGACTCTAGAAGAACGAGAACATATACATTGGTATATACTCAATAATTGTGACGAGGTGAAACCATATATGTAGTAAGTGCCTCATCCTATCTTGTAATAATTATTGTTATTCTGTTGTACACTAAATATTTTCATTAGCATCAAAAAGTTTTCTTATTTATCTTTGCCAATACATTGAACATTTGAATGTGCTGAAAGCAGAATCAAATGACAACTTGTTACAGAGGCATCAAAAACTATTTCCTGTGTGGTTTCGAAATCGGGTAAGTAATTGATTTTTACAATTAATGATCCTATATAATTATTGTACTACATGTTTTAGTTGGTACTATGTGTTTTGTAGTACTCTAGTGATCAGCATACATAATTCTTGGCTAAATCCTCTTTAAGTTTTGGAACTTCCACTACAGTTTGTGCTCTGCAATGCACCAAATTCGTCTTAACTATATACTAGCGAAGTTTTTTTGGTGTTCGCAGCTTATTAATTCTTAAACATCATTTTGAATAAGATACCTATTTATTCATTTCTGATTGAAACGTCCCTGCATGGGATGATCTCATTTTCTAGTTTAGTTACATTTCAAGTGGCTCTTATGTTTTAAATTGCACAATCTCGTAAGAAAAAGAAAACATATTGTTTTTAGATGCATCACTCAACAAGGAGCAACAGTGTATATGCCTTAACCCCAAGTTAAACACGAAAAAGCGAGCTAAGATGAATTCCAAGCAGAGGGACAAATTAGGAAACATATAAAGAAAGTCCATGGCACATGTGAAAAATCAACAACACAATAAGGTTTGAATTACTAGTAAACCCCATACCAATAAAAATAAACATAAATATGAAATTATGAATGCAATCCATGCTAAAAACGTACCTTTAAGGATTCTATATCATTATTGTTTACAAATAATAATTTCATTTTCTTTATTGTTTTTTTTTCTGAAAATGTGCAGATCGGAAAATTGTATCATGAAAAGTTTTCAGGGGTTAGTGATGAATTGCATTCGTTAGCACAGGGTGTTGAATCTCGCGCAAAATCATTTTCTGCTTGTATCTATAATGGAGTTCGATTCCATACCAAACAACGCGAACTTCGTCGAACGACCCAGAATAGCGGATTGGTAGTAGATGGGGAACACAATAGTAAGCCAATTGAATTCTTCGGTAGCTTGCAAGATGTTATTGAGTTAGACTTTTTGTATGGATACCGAGTTGTGTTATTTAAATGTGATTGGTTTGACGTAACTCCTGGAAATACAAGAATTCGAAAGGATTATAGTTTGACATGTATAAATACTAATAGAATATGGTACAAGAGTGATCCTTTCGTTCTTGCATCACAATCGCAACAAGTGTTCTACCTAGATGACTATAAGCATGGAGCAAATTGGAAAGTGGTTCAGAAAATGCATCATAGACACATATGGGATGTTCCTGAAATGGATATCAATGAAGTACAACCAGAAACAGAAACAACTATCGACGAGGCATATCACCATAACAAGGAGGCTCCATTGCTATTATCCGCTGTTCGGGAAGATGATAATGAGGCAACTGTACTTTATAGAGATGTTGATGTTGAACTCAAAATCATAGATGCAGATCTTGTTCTAGCTGAGGATGTCATAGATGATGATGAGGATGAAGAGGAAGAAGACGAAACATTGTTTAACTACAACAATGATGTGGCAGAGCCTGAGGATATTGTGCCAGAAGAAGATGACTCAGATCTAGAATATTAGTTCATTACTGTCATTTTACTTAAAACTTAATATTCATTTCTAGTTTACTTTGAAACTCACTGGATATTCATTTTATGACTAATTTTTGCTCGAACCGGTTAAGTAATTTATGGCTTTGCCTTATTATTAGTTTGATTAAATTATTCTACAATTTTGTTTGTTTTTTTAAAATATATTTTCATTGAACTGTGATTCGATTTTATTTTACAGATTGTAATATTTGTACATTAAGTCTGAAGTGATCGGTGAATGGAAAAGTATACAAAGAATTAATCTTTGATGGATTATATAAAGATGTCATTGTCGATTGGGCGGAGAAGTTATATGACCTGTCTATTAATGTTGTAATAGAATGAGTCAAGAATCTCTTATTAATGATAGGCAACTCGCATTAATAAGAACTGCTAAAATATTAATGAAGGGTAGGTCATGCCCTAAACTGAAATCTACCATGTTCGCCAAAACTAAACTCAAATGCTGTTGGCAACCATTTGAAACGATCATTAGGGAAGCACTCGTGTTCATGATAGATAGTAGAAATTATTTATCACTATAATGTCCAAAATTTTAGTCATTGTAAATCTATTTTCACTAGCAACTATTTTTTGTCACAAACGTATAAGTAACCCTAACAACAAGCTATTTCGTCAGCGAAAATCTTATGTTGTGTCTAAAATTCTATCACTCTAAAATATTCTTTCCAGCGATTATTCTTGTTCGTGGCAGAAAAAACACGCTAGCGTTAACATTTTGTTTTTTACCTAAAGTTTATATCGTGGCGAAGTATTTTAGATGCAAAAACAGTATGGCGACAATATATTGTCCCGCCGCAGTTAAATGTTTTCAAGAGCCATTGGATATTGTCACCCTATATATATTTAAAGAGAAAACCAAATAGTAGTTACAAATTATTATTTTTGCGACCAACATTTATCATTGTCAGGATAAGTATAATTGGTGACTAGCGAAATTCTCCCCGAACAAATCATCAGCGACAGAGGAAATCATGACAAGTTTCGGTTGTCATCCATGCTTTCGGTGACAATTGTAAGGACAAAATATCTTTTTTGCCGCAAAAAAGATATTTATACTAACAATTCTGATATTCGTCACAAGCGAATATGTTTCATGACTAAAAAGAATTTGATGGGAAAACATTTGTCACTAAAGGCCCATTTTCTTGTAGTGTAAGTTAGCTGACACGGAGGCAACCTATGAATTGAAACCTGGGACCTTACAGCTTCTCCCAATCTTCTTAGGGAAATAAAATGAGAACCCCTATTTCCATGTTAGGGATTTTGAAGAAATTTGTAGTACCCTAGGAATTCGAGGCTTAGATGATGATGCTTTGGAACTTAGGTTATTCCCTTTTTCCCTGAGAGATAAAGCCAAATCTTGGCTATACAGTTTGACTTCCGAGTCAATTGAAACATATGAACAGCTTACATCTGCCTTTTTCAACAAGTTTTTCCCTAGGCACAAAACATCGTCTATTAGGACGCAAATATGTACATTTTCACAACAAGAGGGAGAATCTTTGTATAGGTATTTGGAAAGGTTCAATGATTTGTTATCCCAGTTCCCTCATAATGGTTTAGAAAAGGTTAGGCTAGTTAAGATCCTTTATAAGGGTTTAGATTATTCAACAACAACCATGGTCGAGTCCTTGTGCACTAGTGGGTTTGAAAACCAAACTGTTGATGCAGCGATGGAATTTTTGAATGACATCGCCGATAAAACCCAATAGTGGGAAAATAGTAGGGATCCCAAGAAAACAATTCTTCTAAATAGAGGAAATGTCAATAGGGTAGAAGGAAACTTTGAATCAGATGCAAAAATTGCTGCTATATCAAAAAGGTTAGAAGCTTTAGAAGTGGGTCACACTAGTGGTAGATTGGAGGCTTTTTGGGAAGGCCGGAATAATGAAGAGAAAGCCAATGCTCTCTATAATAACACTAGATTTGATAATCGTCAAAAGTTTGACTCATATTCAGAAACCTATAATCCGGGTTGGAGAAACCATCCGAACTTTTCTTGGTCTAAGGGCCAGAGTCAAGGTCAGCCTAGTAATTCTAATGCTCCCCCAGGTTTTGGTTACACTAAGAATTCTTCAGGCCCAGAAAATAAAATGATTAGCTTAGAGGAATCTATTAAGATGTTAGCAAAAAATCAGGAAATGTTAGCACAGAACCATGTTAGTTTTCAACAAGAAACCAAACAGAACTTTCAAACTAATCCTCAGAGCCTTGCTAAGTTAGAACTTCAAGTCGGCCAAATAGCTAAGACCTTAAGTGAGAGAGATAATGGTAGGTTCCCTAGTCAGACTAATCCTAATCCTATAGGAGTTCATGAAGTAGGTACAAAACCTTCGAACCAGTTGAACGCCATTAGCACCCTTAGGAGTGGTAGAGTAGTAGACAATCAGGTAAGCATGCCCGATAGTGAACATACTGTAGTTCACCCCTCAGGATCTCACCCCTCAGGACCACTAGCTGAGGGGACCGATAAAATTTCTGATGATGTAAATTCGGTCCCTGAGAGGTCTGATTCTGTGCCTAGAGCCCCATTTCCCCAGCTATTAGTACCAACAAAGAAGGAATCAAACTTTAATGACATGTTTGAGGTTTTTAAGCAAGTTACCATAAACCTTCCTTTATTAGATGCAATTAGGCAAATTCCCTCTTATGCCAAGTTTCTTAAGGACTTGTGTACGCGAAAGCGTAACCTCAGTGTCCAGAAGAAAGCCTTCATAGCTAGTCATGTGAGTTCTATTATTCAGAATACCACTACTCCTAAGTATAAAGACCCATGGTCCCCTACCATTTCTTGTACAATAGGTAAGTTCCTTGTTGAGAAAGCGTTGCTTGACTTAGGAGCGAGTGTGAAATTAATGCCATACCATGTGTACCTTAAGCTAGGACTTGGTGAGATGAAACCTACTCAGATAACACTGCAGTTAGTTGATAGGCCTGTTAAAATCCCTAGTGGTGTGATAGAGGATGTTCTTATTGAGGTCGACAAGTTTATTTATCCGGTGGATTTCGTGGTCCTAGATTCCCAACCTGTCCCTGACCCAGAGAACCAGATACCTGTGATTTTAGGACGCCCATTCTTAGCTACGTCTAATGCGATCATAAACTGTCGAAATGGTATCATGAATCTATCTTTTGGTAATATGACTATTGAGCTGAACATTTTTAATATTAGTAAGCTACCCTATGAGCTAGATGAATCGAGCGTAGAGGAGGTAAACATGATAAGAACCTTAGTTCAGGAGTCATTACCAAACATCGTATCGGAAGATCCGTTAGAGAGTTTTCTATCCCATTTTAGCCTAGATTTCGACGATGATAGCAACATTGAACAAGTAAATGCTCTGTTGGATTCCATTCCTGTGTTAGATATTGATATATGGAAAGATAGGTTCGAACCATTACTAGATTCTGATCTTACCTTAGTACCTTATTTAAAAGAGCCTCCTGAGTTGGAGCCTAATTATACATTTTTAGGCCTACCCGAGTCTTTCCCTGTGATTATAGCTTCCGATTTGGATAGTGATCAGGAGAGTAAGCCAGAGACTGTGCTTCAAGAAAATAAGGAAGCTTTAGAGTGGACCATAGAAGATATGAAGCAAGCTGAGGATGAACCACCTGATTATAACTTAGAGAAAGCAATTGACCTTTTTCAAGAACCCTATGGTTTAGAAATTAGGAACATTGTGACTAGTCTATGTAGAGGCACCCAAAATTCTAAGTTTGGGGGTAGAGAACTAGAAGAATCTCTTGATCATTTTAAGGACTGTGAAGATCCGGAAATCCAAGCAATAATTAAAGGTTTGTCTGAGAGTAGTGAAAACCCTAAGTTTGGGGGTAGTAATGATTCTTTTGATAATCAAGTATCCCCATTGGAAGTCCCTAACTTGGGACTCAAGACTAGTGAGGTATTCCCTGAGTCTATTCAGACTCCACAAACCGATCCTCCTGATACTGTCCAGGAGAAAATCCATATTTTAGAGAATCGTTTTTCGGATGAATCTGTTTGCCGAGACACTCATATGAAGCCCAAGTGAGCACCTCAGATAAATCCAATTGTCTTGCGAGAAACTTTAGATCAGGTTGTGCTATATCTGCTCATTTTTCTGATTTTTGTCTCCTGTTCGTGGCAGTTCTATTTGGTCTTATGGACCCACAATTGTTTCGACTATTGGTATACGACTTTGGAAGGTGACAATTCTTTTAGAGGTATTTGATGTCTAGCTAATGACTATAAATTTAGCATCTACTGGGAGGCTCCCGCGTTCATGTGATACGGTAATATCCTTCCTTATTTCTTTTCCCTCCAGTGGTAAGAATTTCTCCTTGTTCATGCTTTTAATTTCATCTTTAGAACATTGAGGACAATGTTAGATTTAAGTTTGGGGGTGGGGAAGAAACACTTTTTGTTACCTTTTCGTTGCAATAAATAAACTCCAGAGTTGAGGATGACACTAACCAATCTAAGTGGATGGAAGCATTTTGGTTGTAGGAGTTGAGGAACCAATCTGACTAGATTGAAACATCTAAAGAGTCTATTCATAAAAGCACAGAGCTCAGGTGTTAGAAATAACATGATAGTTTCACCATATCTCGTTGAGTCCTTTTCACTTCTGTTTTTATTTTTTTTTCATTTTAAACTATGTTTCTCTAAGTGATTAGGTGGGGCTCACGATTCAAGTTGTTACTACTGCTAGGATGAGATAGAGTGATTGAGATACAAAAAAAAAGTTATTATTATGAGTGAATAAAACAAAAAAAAAAGAAGAAAAAAAGAGAAACAGAAAAAAAAAAATTGAGACCAGACCATTAGACCAAAACGGAATAAGATTCAATAAAGTCGACCACTGGAACCCTTGTATATGCCAGTTGTGTTGACCTAGAGTTAGGATTATTGACCACTGGTTCCCTTGTATATGCCGGTGAGTTGATACTAGTCAGACTATCTCAGTCATTTAGGATAAGTTTATTTTGGTAGTGGTCTTCAGACAGATATGAGAAACACCGTTCACCTAGTTAACATCAAAACCATCTATGTTTTTCTATATCCATCTCTTAATCTATCCATGTGATTAGTTTGACTCCGAGTATGATGTCCATAGTGAAACTATCTTAGTAGAGTTCTGTCACTTATATATGAATTTTAATATGCTTGAGTGCAAACTCGTGTACAACAATTGAAATTTCGCATCAGGGTACTTCCTCTTGTAATCAATAAGTATGCCAACCAAGGAGGTTCTTTAGTGATTTCCAAGGTTCTGCGTAGATAGCTAGGGTCTGGAGTAAATATTTTGTGGGTATATCTCTAGTAAGCCCTCCCGAGACTATAACTCGGCCACTAGGGCCACCTAGGGGTTTAAAGGCTTATTGCATACGCTAAATGCAATCGACGATGCCTGCGAAAGTGAGTTAGGATTTTATTTTGTAGTTCTGATTTGCTCGGGACTAGCAAATAATAAGTTTGGGGGTATTTGATAGACGCATTTATGTGTCTAATATATCTCAATTGTATATAGTGTTAGTGCTCGGTTTTGTACTTATTTGGTTATTTTATTTATTTGTAGGTGTTTTTGGAGAAATAAGCTTTTGCGGCGAATTGGCTAAAAATGTGGCATTTGGACCTCCGTTGATAGTGTACTGGAAGCGCCCCAGAAGTGGACCGGAAGTACCCCAGAAATACCCCGGAGGAACCCCGAAAAAGTGCGGAAAACATCCCAGAAAAATTACCAAAGGCACCCAAGGATTTGTGTTATTTACACCCCTCAAATGGATAAAGGGCACCCACTTGATAAGGGGTGACCATTTTCTATTCGCACACCAGAGATGGATAGGGGGAATTCCTTGTCAAATTCGAATTTAAGAAAATGGCGGGAAACTTGTTTTCACGCCTGGCAGTTTAGGGTTAGAATTTTTGAGGAGTTTTACAGAGATTCAATCACTGGAAATAGTTGGGCTGGACTTCCTAGAGCTAAACAGGGTGTGTGTGTGTGTTTTGATCGATTAACTTGAGATGGATAAGTTGTGAGAAGAGAACAGAGTTCAACAGGGAATGACGATATTATCGGACTCTGTTGGGTCCAGTTTTGGCAATTGCGTGGACAACAGGAGAGAATATATTCAAATATTGGATTCGTGACTATCTACGAAGAGTTTGGAGCAGTTTTGAACAACAGAAGACGCGTAATGAGAATTGGAGAGAAATTCCCGTAACTTGCTGCCAAAGGAAAAAAAAGAGATAAACCAAAAGGTTTCGTGAAGATTTGATTCACCTGTTGGCTATAAATAGCATTGCCTCGAGCCCAGGAAGAGATTAGAAACCATAGGGAGAAGTTTAGAGCCTCAGAAAAGTGTAAACAATCAACATCCAGGAACCTCTTCTACTGCTGCTGTCGCCATTTAAGACCTTCAAGAACACGAAGAACAGACTCGCAGTGTTCGTCGTTTTTTAACAGTAACAACGACAGTAGCTGCACGGTCTTAGAAAACGGAGACAGAAGAAGTTTCTTTGTATCGTTTATCTGTGACACTTTCTGTGAGTCTTAAACTCACTGCTTTAGCACTTTTTCATCTTTTAATCAACTTTTGAGCTTCATAAACATCTTTTGTGATCATGATTAATATGAGGAGCTAAACCCCATTGCTGAGGCGATAGAGGAAGCTATTTTTCCAATAAAGAGTGGTATTTTCTATTTATCTTATTTATTGCAAATACTAATATGATTATTTTGCCTTGAATGATAATTGTTTGAATGATTTTCGTTAAGCGATTGTGATTTCTTTTGATATAGCATGCTTATCTTAGGTTTTGATGCTTTATGCTCTGGATTTACAGTTGTTATTTTGGAAATCTACTTGTTGTAATAGTTGAGAATCGAATTAAACGGAAAAATTGCATAATATAAGTTTTGGATTTAATCTCTTTGAACTTGGAAAATAGTGGAATCTTGAGCCTCAGTGTTCTTTTATTATTAATATCATATTCTTTTGAGTTTTCTATTTAGTTTTGAATTTAAATCTAAAAACATCCTTCACAAGTTCGAGTTTGAACGATACTCTATTTACCACAATATGCAATCACATCAGTCATTTCATGACTTCGTGAATTTTAGGACAATTCTTCCTTCTCTCCTCCTGTCCTAGAGCCCCAACCTCGTCGTGCCGAGTTCTTGATTTGGATAGTTTGACTCAAGCCAACCGTCCTACCCAGCCTGCTTTTCCTCATCACCAGCCACCTCCCCCTTCTCACGTGGTTTCTGCTTCTCATATTTCTCCAAATACCTCGTCAGCTGAACTTCCCAAGGATAATAGCCAAAACAAAGCTTACGAGGTGGAGGATACATGTTACGTCCCTAACATGGATTTCTTAAGGGAGATCTTAATCTCTACTCGTCGGAACCATGCCCTAAGGTCAGCTGCCGCTGAGTCTTTGTCCTCTTTCAGTTCTGATACCTTCTTGGCTGAGGATCAATCCTTCATAGTGAATGCTTCTTTGAACCTCTCTTTGCAGCAGCACGCCGCCATAATGGGTTCGGTGAGTTTGAAACGTTAAGCCTGAATTTCCCCTCTCTCCCATATTTCTCAGAATTTTCTGATATATCTTCAATTTAAGGGCACAATCGGGACATGGATCATCTCTTGGAACTTCGCGCGTCCCGTGAACTACTAGAGAAGTCTAGTGTTAAAATCTCCCAACTGACGGGACAACTCGCAGATGAGAAAAGGAACTCTTCCAACTTGGAGAAGAAGATAACTGAGCTTCATGGTAGGTTCTATTTCTTGAATTGCTTTAATTTTTCCTTAGTTCTTTTCAAAGTAACGTGCCCATTCTCCCATTTGGTTTGTACCTTCCTATGCTTCTTTAGGGTATGAGCAAGGGCTTAAGGAGAAGGTTTCTCTTCTGTCTCGCGAGAAGGACAATCTCTCCGAGAAGGTTTCTACTCTTTAAGATGATGTTCGATATTTGAACGAGGATCTCGCTACATTGGAAAAGGACGCATCTAAGATCGCAAATCTAATTCGAAAAAATGCTCAAGATGATAAGGTCAAACTCTTTAATGAGTTCTGTTATTCCCGCGACATTCCTTGCGTGCCTCTGGTGCTCGAAGTATTTTATGATGATGAACCTGCTGTAGATGAGACAATTTCTACTGATGAGGAGACAGAAACGGACAAAGATCTCCAAGTTAATGACTCTGAAGGAAAGACCCCTTTAATTCAGAAAGTTGGCAATGCCAAGACTGGTCTTTGCCAATGTTCCCAAGAATCGGCTGGTGATGACGACGAAGAAGAGGACTAATGTTGTAACCTTTTCTAACTTTATTTTTACTGGGTGCTCCCAAGCTTTGGGGGCAGGATATTCTCTTTGTAAATAATGTAATTTCCTTTACTTCATGCCTCCATTGTGTCATTGTAAATAATGCTATTGTCCTTACTTCGTTTGCCTTGTGTGTCAAGTATATACTGGAAAATACTGAGTCTTGCGAGGATAATGCTAAATAAGAACACACAATATAAAATTATATACTTGTCTATGGTTCTTATTGAGCATTAGATTATCAAGACATGATTACACCAGTCAAATCATCATTTGTTATAGGATGATCTTGGCAGTTTGCTTTTATTGCTTACTAGTTCACCTTCCTCGCTGGTCCGACTGTGAATTGTTTTAGGCAAAGTTTTCTTGCTCTACGAGGTCTTATTGTGCCTCCTAGTTAAGTTTTTATTGTGCCCCATCCTTTTTGAAGGATCTTAATTCGAAGAAGTATCAGGCGCTTATTATTTTTTCAAATAATAATACATCAACTTCGTGTTAACACTTTTGTGAACCCCATTTCGTGACAATGCGACAGGCCTAGCCATTCCCATGAATGTTATCCCCATGACATTGCCGTCTTTTTTGGTCACACAACTCCCTAATATGGAGGGTGCCATCCCTTTATATTCCCTCTAATTGCCCCTTCAAGGAGGTTAACCCTAACATGCATGTTGGTCTCCTCCCATCCAGTTATTACGACATTCAGTTGTATCGTGACTTCTTATTCCTTTCGCCGATATGGCTTGAGGTTTCGTAATCACACCCTAAGTGAGGTTTCTTTGGGATCGAGTGCATTGTAGCTAAGACTTGCCATACAGTCATGGTCGGTAACGCTCCAGACGTCCCAGGTACCCGCAACTCAACCAAATACATCGGAGCCTTGGTCAAACTCCGCACTCCTTACCGAAGGCCATCATAAAAGGGACCCTCAACGAATAGGTCTTATCATTTCCCTTAGCTTCCTTTCTGAGAGTTGTTCACGACAAGCGTTAGGTCTTGCCTCTTGCACTTTCATGCGAACTAGGGTGCATGCCTGGGATTCCCAGCCTTCCTAGGCGAAGGGTTTAAGTTTCCCTAGAAACTGTTCATTTCGTGGGTCTTATATGCCTCCTACTCTGAGGTCTTATTTTCCTGTTTCATATGTCTTACTTCGCCCATATGTAAATCAAACACGAAAGATATTCTATTAATAATCTTTGCTCAATTAAAAATTTTCTTTTGGCATTACAACTTTATTCATGGATATTACTTCTTGATATACACAGGGTTCCAAGGGTGATCCAGCTTTCGATCTTGCCTTTCGATTTCTCCGTATATTATCTTCCCTTCCGTGTCCGTGCCTTTCTCTTCGCAATCCGCCAATTCGTACGCCCCGTTTCCAACTATGCTTTTCACGATGTATGTACCTTACCACGTGGGTTACAGCTTCCCTCATGATCCCTTTTGGTATGGTGGAATCTCCCGTAGTACAAGATCTTCTGGCATGAAACTTTGTACCTTCAGTCTCTTGTTATATTCTCTTGACAGCCTTTGGTGATAGTTCGTCATATGCCGTGACGCAGTTTCTCTGTTTTCTTCGAGGTCATCCAATTTTGCGAGTATTAAATATGAGTTTAGACCGTTTTCCCAAGATTCTCTCCTGGTTTTCGGGAGAATGGCCTCGGCTGGCAAGACTTCCTCCATTCCATATGTCAAGAAAAAGGGAAACATTCCTATGACATCACACCTAGTGGTTCTATATGACCATATCACGTTTGGGATCTGCTCACACGATCCTTTATGGTGGCCTTACAACTTCTTCTTCAGCGTAGACGTTATTGTCTTGTTTTTGGCTTCCGCTTGCTCGTTACTCTGCGGGTATAGCGAAGTCGACTTCCCGGATTGAATCTTGAAGGCGTTGAATATCATTTTCACATTCTCCACTTCAAATTGCTTTCCATTTTCCGAAAAAATTAAAACCGGTATCCTGAATCTACATATAATATGCTCTAGTATGAAATCGTATACATATCCATCTCTTGTGTGTTTCAGGGCTTTAACTTCCACCCATTTCGTGAAATAGTCCGTTACCACTATTAAATATCGTCTTTGCTTAGTCCCCGTTAAGAACGGTCCTACGATATATATCCCCCACATGGAAAATGGCAAAACACTTAATACAGAGTTCAAGCTAGGGGACGGGGCATGTATCCTTTTCTCATACCTTTGGCATGCCTCGCACCTCGTGGAGATGTCTTTTGCATCTTTGTGCATGTATGGCCAGAAGTAAATTTGTGTCCTTGTCTTGTGAGCTAAGGATCTGGTCCCGCTGTGGTTGTCAGCGTCTCCATAATAAATCGATTTCATAATCTCTATTCCATGTTTCTGCGACAAGCATCTCATCAAAGGGACCATATATGACCTTTTGTACAGTATCCCTTCTCGTACCTCGTAATTCGTGGCTTTGCTTTTAATCTTATTTTTCTCTTTCCTATCTCGCGGGAGATCTCCTTTCGTCAAATAGTTGTATATAGGGGCTCGCGAATAGTTGTCATCTACCTCCATATCTCCTTCTTCAATTATCATAATCCTCAGTTCCTTATCTTCCTTGCTTACTGATGGATGCATCAACCGTTCGATCCAGATATGCCCAATTTTCGGGTCTTCAATCATTGAAGCTATAAAGGCAATGATTAAAGCTTTTACTAATGCTTCATATTCGTCTTCCTTATTAGTTGCCTTATATTCTAAGTGGAAGCAAAATACAATTCTGTCCCCTCACGGCGAAGTGAACACTATCCCCATACCTCCTCCGGAGCTGTTTGAAGACCCGTCAACGAATATCTCTCATCTTCGAGGGTGGATTTCTTGTAGCAAATCCTTTGGGTCCGGGCGTCCTTCATCTATGTCCATCATATCCTCTACCCCTTCATCTTCTTCTGACGGGAATTCAACTAGGAATTCTGCAATGATGTGTGACTTCGTGGAAGTCTGAACTTCGTATTTTAACCCAAAGAAATCAATCTGGGTATTCCATCTTTCGACTCTTCCCACCCTATTCGAGCTCTTCAAGACTGATTCTACAGGTACTCTTCTTAAAACTTTGATTTTGTCAGTTTGAAAATAAGTTCGTAACTTTCGAGATGCGTATACCAGTGCTAGTATCAGTTTTTCGATCTTCGGGTCGTTCCTTTCTGCTAAGTTGAATGTTTTGCTTACGTAAAATATCGGCTTCTCCACTCCTTCATATTTTCGAAGTAGTACTGCACTAAGGGCATTTGGTGTTGCAGGCAAGACAAATAAGTAATTTTTCCCCTGGTTTCGGCTTTTGTAGTATTGACAAGTTGATTAAGTACTCTTTGATGTTTTGCAGCGCTTGCTCACATTCTTGTGTCCAAGAAAATTTTGCACCTTTTTTTTAAGTGTCAAAGAAATGTTTACATTTATCTGAAGATCTCGAAATAAACCTTCCTAAAGCTGCTAACTGCCCATTTAGTTTCTGCACATCTTTTATAGTGACAGGTGACGACATTTCTAGTATGGCTTGTACTTTAGATGGGTCTGCCTCGATTCTTTTCCTCGAAACTATATGGACCAAGAACTTCGCTGATTCAACTCCAAAATGCATTTCCCTGGATTTATCTTCATTTTGTACTTATTCATTTTCTCAAATATTTCCTTTAAATCTTCCACATGATCCCCTGAGTCCTTAGTTTTCACGAGCATGTAGTCCACATATACCTCCAATGTTGTATGCACCCATTTGGAAATTTTTTTCTCTACCATCCGTTGGTATGTGTCTCTCGCGTTCTTTAATCTTAATGGCATTCTCATGTAACAATACAGCCTTCTTGGATCGAAGAATGATGTATGTTCTTGATCTTCTTCATCTAAAGGTATCTGGTTGTACTCTGAGTAACCATCCATTGAGGAGAGTCTTTTATACCCTGTCGCCGATTCCACCATTTGTGGGATATTGGGTAAATGGAAGTTGTCCTTTGGACATGCAATGTTTAAATCACTAAAATCAATACATATCCTTATCCCATTATTTTAATTTTGTACTATCACCATATATTCAATCCATTCCGGATATGTTACTGGTCTTATGATACCTGCATCCACCATCTTTTGAAGTTCCTTTTCAATTTTCTCATGATAGGTGGTTGCGATCTTCCTTATTCATCGTCTTACTGGTTTAATCGCTGGATCCAGAGACATCTTGTGACATGCTACTCGTGGGTTAATTCCCGGCATTTCGTCCATGTCCCACGCGAATACTTCGCGGTTTTCACATAGCAACTGGATTAACCTCACTTCTTCATCGGCTTCCATCTTTGTCCCGATCTTCACTATTTTCAGCTCTTCGTAAGTACCCAAATTTATATCCTTCGTTGGTTCTACAACTGCAAAATTCATGAATGGCTCGTTTAGCGCGGTTGGTACCTTTAGGTCACCCTCCTTTTCGGGTATTTCACTGGGTATCGCCCATCCTTCCTTTGCCTTGGTCATGTATACCATTAGTTCCTTTTCCTTCCTTGACTCCAATGCGCTCCTCATTCTTTCCTTCATCCTTTTCATTCTCTCTTCGTAGTTTTCATTATCCTTCTCGCCACAGTCCTTCGCGTCTCCCCAATTTCTTTTTATCTCGCCAATCCCACTCTGAATTGGGTATCATATCACCTGGTGGTAAGTCGATGCAACCCATTTTATTAGATGAATCCATGGTCTGCCCATGAGGGCATTATATGGCGACTCCATGTCCACCACACAGACAGTAACTTCCGTCTCTAGCTCACCCGCAAAGATCTTCACGCATATTTCACCCTTTGGTTTTGTTGCCACCCCATTGAATCCGTATAGATTGTACGCCGAAGGCATCATGTCAGAAATGCATGATAGAAAAGGACGTCCACCGAGCTTCCCATGTCCACTAATACCTTGTCCATGGCCAAGATCTTACTACTTCGACCCTCTTTTCCCCGTGAGTACTCGACAATAGCCAAGGTGATGACCAATGAGTTCGTGTGTGATCCTTCCTCTGGTGCATCTTGCGCCGAGAACGATATATCCCTTTTTTTGCCATTCCTCCAGAGGTTCCCTCTTCACCATGGGGATTATCTCATTTACTTCGTAGTCCGTTTTTTACACTCTTGAGAGCACATTATCGTGGAAATTTTGGCTATCTTCCTTCGAATGCACTATGAAATTACAGCCGGACCTCCACGTTCCCTTGTTTATTTCGATCAGATGCCCCTATGACTGGCTCTTATGGTAGTCATGTTGCGGCGGTGATGGAAGCCTATGATCCTCCACGTAGTGCGCGAGCTTTCCTTGTTCAATGAGACGAAGTATGATCCTTTGGACATTCCTACAATTGTTCGTATGGTGCCCGTGAAAGTGATGATATCGGCAAAACTCATGATTCCTCTTCCCCGGTTGTGGTTCCTTTCCCAGGTTTGGGGGGGCTGGGATTTCTTCAGTCAATATGACTTCCTCCCATATCCTTTCTACAGTTGTATTGAGTCCTGGATATTTCAACTCTGTCCATGCTAACGCGTTCGATCCTTGCTTCGTTGTCTTCATATTATTCGCCTCATAACTTCTTGCCTTATCACCTCGTGGCCTTTGTTTTCTTTGCTGCGACTCCCATTTCTTTGGGTTTTGATCATCCCACTTCAGTTATCCATCTGGTGTTGCTTCCAATTATGCATGAGCCATTGCGTTTGACACGTCTTCCCTCGTCCATTGTGTTTTCCTATCCCTTTGCGAGCTCCCCATATCTATTCTCATACCTCGCAGCTCCCGTAAGATCTCCTGATCTAAAGTGCTTCCTCCTATTTCGTATTTTAGTTTTTGATTTTCACACATCGCCTCTAGCAGTAATCTCCTCGGGTCTCTTTACCGGTCATATCCTTCCTGCAGCTTATTTTTCTGCGTTCTTCTTTCTGTACTTTGCATATCTTCCTCGTAATCTTCCCATGGATCGTTTCCTCGTTGCGTAATATTCATTTGAGATGAAGTTGTTATCTCTTCTGAACTTTTATCTTCTTCTTGCAAGTTTCCCATCTTCACCTCGTTGTTGTGTCTGTAATCCTCTTGCGTCACCTGACCTCCTTGCTTTACCGTTCCCGTTTGATTCTCCGATTTGTACCTTACTCTCCCTTCTCCCGACGGAGTGCCTCATTCGGTTCTTACAACGTCATGCTCTCATCAACATCCTTTCCCCTTCTCTTACGAGTTGTTCCCCTTTTTGGGATAGCCCTAGCTTTCATAATTTGGACAGGTTCCTCCATAAGTTCAGTATCTTCCTCAGCCTCGCCTTTCCTCCGTCTTATGGTGCCTTCTCCATCTACAACCGATGCCATTACTTTCATTTCTTCTCTCCGTGCCTCTAGCCGCTTGCTCCTCCTCGTTTTTATCACGTGTCTCGCTCGATCTAGTGTACTTGCCATCAACTAATCCTTGGTTTGATATCTTCCGACTAATTTCCTGCCTTCAATCTTCCGATGCAACACCCAAGGATTACTCTCTCTCCTAGATTTCTAGTCTTAACTACAAATGAATCGTTTAAGATCTACAAAACCCTAATCTTAAAACAACTCGCCAGGATCTCTAATCTTCTACAATTATAAAACAGTTTCAACCTTTCTCATACTCTTAGATGAGGATGAATCCCCGATCTAAGTCCCTGTTTCTGGACGCCAAAATGTAACTATTGAAAAACCAGTAGCACACCCAAATAAGAAAAGAAACTGATTTAAGACATGATAAAGGTTTAGGATAAGAAATTCTTTATTGTTTAACCACCCCAAGTAGTGAAAATACAAGTTTTTGTCTACAAGGAAACTCTAATCTCTCACTCTAAGAAAAGCTCTCCTCTCCAAAGAATCCGACCTCATACATTTCCCAAGGACACTTATTTATAGACCAATCGACCCTAACGGTGTACATCTCATTTTACTTCTTCTGCATCTCGTGGAGATGCTTTATACTTTGCCCAGATCATTTTCCATAAAGTTTTCCCCTTTCTTTCGCTGACAACTTTGGATGTTTGTCGGGACAGCTGTCTCTTTTCTTGCTCCATAATTTACCGACTTCGCCAATTATCTTTTCAGCCAAGTAACCTTATTTCGCCAACCTTTACTTCGTGATTGGTATCTTGCCGGGTACTCCAATTGATCCTTCACAACTTAGATTCTTCAAGTGAGTTACCTCGCCTTAATATGATATCTCATGCATGGTTTTTCATTTCTTCAATCATTCAACAATGACGATCCTAACCTTATTTGACAAGTCACTGACGAGAATTTTCGGGGAATAGTGTAAGATCTTTCGGCAGAATTTCCTTGAATGACTCGTGTCTTCTCCTACGTCCACGTGGCGAATCGTATCTTTGGTATCTACATGATGACTTCACCTTAAACGTACAATGTTTGTTCAGTATCGACCAGAATGGCGTCCTTTCTTTTGAGTTGTTTGTCCTCCTAGCCAGGACTTTTTAAAGGAGGGATTGGACTGTTCCATGCTTCAACAGAGCTGAAAGTGGTTGAGATCATGTGACAACAACATTAAAACTAACAGATAATTATAATCAATGTCCAGTCCATACTCGTACTCGTTTGTACAAACCTTGCTCACCAAAGATTTCCAACTAAGCCCTAAAACTCACTGTTGTTTTACCGTTTTCCATCTTTTCTGTTGCAGAGCATGCATCTACAGTTTTGGAGTTGTAGCATTGGAAGTATTATTTGGACAACACCCAGGAGAAAGCCTTTTTCTAGACAAGACTTCCTAATAATACTACTGGACAAGAGGTACGTTGTGACAACGGTAATCTTTGCTTTGACGTATGCACGTGTATCTCCTATCGCTAGGAGCAATGAATTTCGTGTGTCAAAAGCTCTCTGCACATGCACGACTCCCTATCCCCGAGGATTTTCGGTTGCTCACGTTGCAGAATCTTATGAATGCTTATTATGCTTTGTAATGAAGTTCAGCTAGACGATATGAATAAATAAAGAAATTTCTAAATTCGGGTTATTCGTAAATATGAAGTTAGGGTTTTATAACTCTTGTAATTTAGTTCTTTCTATATTGAATTCCCATAATTTAGTAACTTGGGTTTGATTCACTTTTACATTCAAATGAAACCCAAACTTGTATTGCACAGTTCAGAAATGACAGCAAATTAATGAGGAATACAAGAGACGACTATTCTGATTAGAAACTTACTCGGTCCTTTTGTTGAGTACATTTTAAGCAACATCTTTTGACATACAAATGCAGCACACTGTAGGCTGCTCGCTTGACAAATGAGAATTTAGTGGACGTACGATTTCTCATAAATGCGCCATAGAACAGGGAGACATCGGTAATTAAGGAGGATATTCGCTTTTCAACCATCCATTCAACGAGGATTAGGGTGTCTGCATAAGTATGTGTAGCTCAACAAGACAAAAAGAAAAAAAGTGATGTGTAGCTCAACTTGTTCCGAAGTAAGAACGTGTAAAGGTTATCGGGACTGAAGTGGTGGGTTTGTTTGCAGAATTCACTGTTTCCAGGAATTTATAATTTCATGGGATTATAAATTCTGGGAATTATGTAAATTTCTTGTGTATTTGGTAACTCAATATAAATTCCTAGGTTTTATAGGGTTTTTTTGTATTAAAATCTTTGTATCGTTTGGTATTACCCTCAAATCTTAAAATTGCATATATATGGGATTTAGAGATTAAAAAAAAGTGGGTCCATAAATCCCTCGATAAGTTTCCTAGCAAATCTTAGGAGGGAGGGGTCGGATTCTATATGGAGGATTTACTGGAAAACTGAATCCCGTAGGAAACGTGATTCCAAGGATTCGGGAAACCAAACATACAGAGGAAAACGTAATTCTACCAAATCTCCTGAACCCATGAATTCCACCTTTAAAATTCTATATCGAAACCCACCGTTAATTTTGTTGTAATTTTGTTTTTCTTTATTTTTTAATCGAACATTCAAGTGGGTTAAGGAAACCCAAACCTCACAAACAAAAAAAAGAAAACTTGGAAATCAGAAAACAAAGAAGAAACAATAACAAAACAAAGAAAATCACACTCTATAGTAAGTCTTCAAGCTTCTATCCTCTTAGAAGACATAGAAAATACGTAAATTTATTTTAGTAGGCTTCTCCACTTCCCCACCAACCTCTACTAACTCATAAATAAAAAACGGCAGTAAAGAAGATATCCAGATGCTCACAATAAGCGGTCCAAGCCTTACTGATCGATAATGAATTAATACTGCAATTCTTTGTTCTTAATCTTACGGGCAACAAGAACTGAATTTATTACCTCGTCCATCGGATGAAAGACCGCGAGAACCTCAAAACCAGGTAAATCACTAGGCTCAACAATCGGATAGAGAAACCCACGAGCACCATGAGCACTCCTCAACATTAGCAAGGATCCTGGTGACATGTGCTTGGCCAAATGATCAATAACTTTACGTTTGTCGGCTTTGTTCAAACCAACTAAAGCAGCCAAGAAAACAACCTCATAGTCGTATAAACCGTTAGTGACATCCATAATATCAGTATCATGAAATAACATACGGTTCGACAAGTCAGGATCCGCAGAAACCAACTTAGAAGCCAAAGCATTGGCAGATACATCGATATCGTAATTGTGAAAGGTAGTGGTCTTCAAGTGGTTTGAAGCCAACACAATGGAAGTAAGAGGCATTGGACCGGAACCAATGAAAGCGATGTGATTCGGGTTTGAGTTTGTGATATAATTGCTCAGTATAGTATACTCAAGGCGGCCAAGTTTGACATAATTTGTGTAATATGGAAAGGTGGTTATATGATCAAGTGGGTTATCGTAAGCACCTAAAAGGCTCGAATAATGAGCTTCTAAGAGGCCTTCAGCTTCCCCACAGAGACGAATGAGTTCGGAACGGATTCCTTGGTCTGTGACTGAGAGCTTGGTGACATCAATTGGAGATGGTGGAATGCAAGTTTGTACTAGTTGTGTGAAAAGGCTGTTGACATCCTTTGAAGGTTTGAGGCTCTCTAAGATTGATAAGTTGTTGTAGATTTCAGAAACATTTTGAATTAACAATTCTTCTTCGTTGATTGAGTTCAATGAACCTAATGAACCCATAGTTGTTAAGAATAGTAATGAAGAGCAATAAAGTTTTCTCCAAAAATGAGTTTGAAGAAAATGGTTAGATTTGTTTGATATTTCCAACCTCCAAATTGGTGGCTATTTATAATTGAGGAGCCCATGCAAAGAGTTGGTTAAGCTAACACATTAGCATCTGAGCTTTGCTACAACGTAACTGTATCCTATGTGACACCACATAGAGGCATATTTTATCATATTGTACATGCTGACGAGAATAAAAGAGTTATGTGTACGTTGACTGTTGACATATCATAGTCCTACAAAAGAATAAAAATTAAATTAAATTCCTAATGGTGAAAACGTATTTTATGATAGAAAATAAGATGACACCTTATGAGTAATGCTTACTAGAAATGAGTCGAATTGATGGACGTGTAGCGTAGTAGTGTCGTCATAGATAAGCAATTGAAAAAACCCCTCAAAATGCACATACAACATGGGGTAGAGGCTGTACAGCACTGTTCTTTTCTTATATAAAAACACTAACGCTGATCTAAAATCTTAGTAGCTTATTCCCTTCCCTCCATTCTAAGAATAGGGTTCATGAACAGCCTTAGTTACTTACCGGAGGACGAAGAATCACAAAAGTTATTGATCAAAACTGAGGATCAAGGAGATGCACAGAAACCTACCCTTGGGCCATTGGGACAAAATGGAAGAAAGAAACTCAACGGTTTCAAGGGCTTTGGTTAGTATTTGGGAGAAAATTACAATGTCTAACTGCGAATCTCCACCTTCTTTAGCTGATAAGATTGAACTTCGTATACGAACTGTATCTCTTGCAATGTAATCCTTTTATGTCCGGCCATATTTGTATCCTCTGTGACATCACGGCACATACACGCACCTATCCGCCTAGTTGTTCTTCGGCCTCAGTTAATCTCCGGTGAAGTTCAATCTTGTCAGCAAGATGTGAGAGAGACTTGAAGACTTTGTTAATCAGGATTCAATGTTTTATGATCGGTTCGAATCACAGATTAATGATGAGGCCCAAGAGGGTTGTTGGCCGCGATCAGTATCGTTCACTTTGTAACCATTGAATTTTTATTTTATTATTTTACTTTTTTTAATAAATTACGTTGTTTGTCTAACACTCGTGGTTTTACGATTTACATCTATAAAATCGCAACTTTCCAATGCAAGAAAATTGTTGCAATGGTAATCAAGCGAGGGAAGTTAGAATTTGTATACACAATAGATCCCAAATACTTCCTCTGTTTCAGGAAAACAGTTATTTTTCCTTTTAAATTTTGTATCTATAAAAGAAATACCTTCATTTATAATTGATTGAACATCCAAAACTAATTCCTCGTACTAATGATATGATACTACTGGCAATTGTAGTAATTAAATGGTATTTTTGAGGGTTTCTGCTGAGGGTGATTTCGAAAATAAATTCAAAAAATTATTCTCTCACATATTTACCTTAAAAATTGTGCCTAACTCTTTTGCATAAGGGTATACTCCTGGGTGGAGATTGGTTCTGTCAAGATAGCATTAATCCATGACAAGAGGAGCTGATCAGTTTTGTGCCATTGAGTGTAAATTGGGTTTTCTGTTTCTTCATTGGTTGTAGGATCTGTGAGGGTGGATTTTGGAAGAGGAATTTTTGGATCAACAATTTGATATAGGTCTTGACTATGAAGAAGGGGAAGCATCTGGCTTTTCCACAATAGGTGGTTGGATTTATCAAGCTTAATGGACACTAGGCTTGTGACATTTTTCAGAGATGGGAGATTGGAGATGTTTTCAGCGGAAGAGGCCATTGGATCGTTTTTTTTTTGCTCTAGTATACCAAGACAGAATTTGGTTTTAAGCTTTTCTTGATCCTTCAAGGATACAAGACATCTTTATATATTGATTATGAAGACATACAATTGTATAATATATTGCATTAAATGGTGATTGATATTTGACTAATCCTAGCATAAATCAAGTAACTAATTCTAGTAAGAAAATAAACCAAATCAATTACAGAAGATAACAAAGATACTTCTGGAAAGTTCTGGAATGTATCCGTGCTTGTCAGAGTTGGACAGAGTTTCAAAGTTTCTTTTGACAAGATCTCATTCATGTACGATATATAAAAAAAACTTGAAAAGAATTCAGAAAATAGTGCCATACCTCCCCACAACTGCTTTCTTTTTTTCTTTTTTTTTCTCTTTTTTTTTTTCCGTTTTGCAGTGAAAGATTTGATGGGCTTCCTTTTTTTTCTTACCCATATAGTGTTATGAATATAATTTATGTGTCGTAAATTAGCTTAGATCAGAGTCATGGTTATAAACAAACGAACTTGTTTTGAAGCATACTTAAATATTCTGAGGCATATAAAACCATTTTTTATTTAGGGTGGATTTATAAGGGGTGTCCTAGGAATGAGTAGATTACTAAGTTACTCTCAATTAATTAAAATTATTTAAATACGCTTCACCTAAATTTAAATCATAAACTAAACTAACCAAAATCCAAAATCATATTCATTCCTAACCTAATTTAATCATTAATTAGAACATTTTTTATTTTTCATCGATGATTAATTGTTGATTCATAAATCTTTGATCATTGATTAAAACCACAAGTATAAATGAGTTGTTTGAAGCGTTGCACAAACATATTTAGTTTCAGATTAGCATATTGGAACCCAGATCTTTGTTATTCGTTTTTTTTATGTCCCGGAAGAACAGTTCGGCTCATAATTAATCATGAAAATGATAGCCGAACTTCACTTTGTTAAAAAACACACTTAGTTAGACTTACAATTTTTCATTCGAATCAGCCGAACCTAAATTCGTCAGTTACAAAGTGAAGTTCGGTTGATAACTTGTCAGGTGAACCTAAATTCGTCAGTTACAGAGTGAAGTTCGGCTGATAAATTGTCAGCGAAACCTATGTTCTTTGAAAATATACATAGGTTCGACTGACAAGATATCATCCGAACCATTCATCTGGTCAGTAGATCTAAGTTGTAAAAATTCGATTCTTTTTATAGAATTCAACCTTGAAAATGGAGATCAAACATCGTCTACAAGTATACATGTGAATCTGACACATTTTGGTCATTTCTAATCACTAAATCTCAAAACTCAAGTTCTTTTCTCACTTCTTCTTCTTCCTCTCAAAAACCCTCAATTCTCTCACATAAATCAGATTTCTCCACTAATTTACCACTAATAATTTAATTTTAATCAATCCTTCACATTATTAATTAATCATTATGATCATTAAATCTAATCATAATCGTTAATATTAATCATGTAAGGGAAGTTATGCCATTATCAAAAATGGGTGGATAAGGGGTGATGAGTTTTTTTTACCTAGTGACCCTATTTTGGAACCATTCATTATGCCTCAAAGTATGTTTCTAACTAACAGTATGACCGCAACTCTCACATGTACCCATTTTCCCTACGAAAGGAAAGTGATGTAGGTTAGATGGAGACGTTTTTTTTTTATCTATTTGAGACCAAAAACACTTAGTTTTCCCAACACTAAGGTATTGAAAGTGTGAAGCGGGGCGTGAATCATTTTATATTTTTGAGAAACGATGCGTAGGTTGGATCGTGAAGCGACGATTCATGGTTGGCGGTCAAGCATAAAATATACAATTTGAAATGTTATAAATAGGTATAGGTATGTAAACATTTATCAAAATAAAATAGTCAAATATTATCGCAAATAACTATGTAGAACAGTGGTTGAGCATCCACATAGTATGAACAAGGTGGTAGGTTCGAATTGCACTATCTTTTTCTATAATTTTTGAAAGAATCATTTCATAAATTTTGACCATTTTGGCCATTTTGCGCTTCTGATGTTGGTCAAAGTCATAAACTACACGCTTCTGTTTATGGGTGAACACTGTTTCTGCTAATTTTGGTAATTTTGGGTGTATGGATGAGAAACGGATCTAAACCCTAAACAATGTACTGCACGGGAGTAATTTTGATTCGAGATATCAATCTGTACAATCTTGGCCTAAACCAAGAAATGGTCGTTCCAGGATTGCTTCGGTCACAAAGTGAAGGAGAAGGGTTGGTCTTAGGGAGGTAAGCGAAGAAAGTGTTGAGACCAGAATAGTTGATTCAGAAGGTGTGGTTGTTTACGACTTGTATCAGAAAGTAGAACTGGCTATCAGAATGGAAAGCTACCAGGTGATTTCTGAATGTTGTATTCTTCTCCTCACCAAAACTTGTTCTTTGATGGAAATAGGTGAGACCTATTTATACAAGTCGCAAAAAAACGTTCCCTAGTCTCGTAGGAAGTGGAAACGATTGAGTGGTGGAAGAAGGGAGTAACGGGTAACGCCTGGAATTTTATGTTTCCGTAATGAAAGATACATTTACACCATTACTTCTTGCCATTACTAACCTCCCCACTTTATGACACTTTCTTGTAACGGGCGTATTGCACGCCGCACGCTGTAAACCGCCAGACCAATACCCCGATGAGTATCTCCCAGTTTGTAACATTTTAGATGTCTCGAGTGTTTGGTAGAAAACATGTAGCAATTTAATATGTATGGCAAGTTAAATTGAGAGGCTTGCCGCAGGTAAATGGCATGTGACGCTATAGTCTTGTCTTGGCTGGTTGCCTAAAACTTTCCACAAGCTTGTCGGCTCGGTGGAGAACTTCGATGGCTCAGATCGCATCTTACGAATAAAAGTAGTCGTTGATTGTGGTTACCTTGTGTTGGCGCATGATAATGGCGCAGTGGAGTTTTGGTGTACGCCAGTGGTATTGGGGCATGGCTCGTGCATGCCAATGGCACAGTGGTGCAAGTGGCGCTTGGCGTAGCCATGGCCACTGGATTTAGGCGGCTGGTCGCCTAAAATTTGCCACAAGTCTATCAGTTCGGTGGCAAACATGGATGGCTGAGATTGGATCTCAGTAGGAAGGGTAGTCGTCGATTATGGAAACCTTCTGTTGGCGTCTGATAATGGCGCAATGGCACTTTTAAGGCATGCCAGCGGAATTGCGACATGGCTGGCATGGCTCGTGCAAGTGGCACCTGGCGTAGCCATGGACACTGGATTTAGGCGGCTGGTCGCCTAAAAGTCACCACAAGTATATCAGTTCGGCGGAAAACTTGGATGGATGAGATTGCATCTCATGAGGAAGGGTGGACGTTGATTATGGCCATATCTAGTCGTATATCAAAGTGGTGGCGCCTGGCGTAGCCATTGCATAGCGGCATGCCAGTGGCGTGGCCGTTGCGTTGTGGTGTTGCGTTGTGGCATGACAAAAATTAGGATTTGGCTCTGTGACCAAAGTTAGGGCTTGGCGGCATGGCCAAGGGTTTGGCGTCGTGGTCAAATTTATGGCTTGGCGGCATGGCCAAGGCTAAGATTTGGCGTCGTGGCCAAAGTTAGGGCTTGGCGGCATGGACAAGGCTAAGATTTGGCGTCGTGGCCAAAGTTAGGGCTTGGAGTCATGGCCAAGTCTAAGATTTAGCGACGTGGCCAAAGTTATGGCTTGGCGGCATGGCCAAGGCTACAGAGTCTCGTGCCATGTTATTGCAGCAGAGTGGTGTGTTGGCATACCGACTAATGTTTTTGTGGCAGGGTGTGTTTGGCTTGCCGATTAACATGGAGGCGCGGCAGGGTGTGTTTGGCCATTAATGTATAATGGCAAGTTTAGAGCGACTTGATTGGTCAAAAAAAAGGGGGTCAGGCAAACATAAGGCGCGGCGACACCTCTAGTAGTGCTTGTGGCGCATTTAAAGTGACCTGATTGGTCGGTAGGAAGGAGAGGGGCCGGCCATGCATGGGCGTGGCTACAGTTGGTGTGAGTGTGGCGGATTTAGAGCAACCTGATTGGTTGATGGAAGATGGGGCCGGCTAGTATGGGCCCAGCCACGACTTAGTGCGTGTGCCTAATTTAAGGCGACCTGATTGGTCGAGGGAAAATAGGGCTGGTTTAGGATGGGGCTTGGTCAATGGCAGATGGCGCCGGCTGGCCTAAGGCATGGCCACGCCTCCTTTTACGGCGGCTCCTTGTTTTCTGATTCTGGGCAAGATTTTTTCTCTTACTAATCCATGGCGGAATAATTACCTAGTTTTCCTAGGCTTAATTTTGACAAGCAAGGTCTGATATACTGCGCAAAGCGCGAAACCCTAATTTCTGCAAATTAGTGAGGTTCATGAGTTTTTTGTGTGTTATCACAATTGTTGATTGGATTTTGTGTGCTGTCACAATTTTTTTTTTAGAATGCAGTGTGCTTTCTGTCCGAGCATTTAGTGCAATGGCCTTAACTTTGGTACTTGGAGATCCGTGCTACTTTATTGCGAGTGAACATAAATACGTCATGACATACCAATATTAAGGGTTCTGCCAGGGAACATAGCACCGGAAAAGTTCTCCGTGAGTCTTATGTAGGCGAAGTACCGAAATTTACAGAGTGTTTGGGATGGTTGCTACATCCTCCAGTCTGGGTAAATTTCATGTAGATATATTGAACGGCTCAATAGGTATGCCAGTGGAGAGGTTTGCACTCAATGGCTCTGTTTCCTTGCAGAGTGACGTCACATCAGATGCAAGATTTTACAATTTTAACTCTAAGTTAAAAACCACCATCAACAGCTTCTCATTCCAAAAGCTTCATAGGTACGAGTCGGAGCGTTTCTAAAAAAAATCGTAGAAAAACGTGAAAGGTACGCTTTTAAAAACCATGCCCCACATCACAAGTTTTAAATCGGCTCCATCATCATTGTAACAAAATTATTAATCACCCGTGGACATGGCCACATTGTCGTTACAAAAAAAATGTAACACGTCGATGCGTAACCTATTTGTTGTTACAAACCCATTTTGCAATAGATTAGTTCTATTTCGAATCATGAAAATGGTGTGGTAATTGGTTTTATTGATTTTTATTCTTAGCTAATTTCAGTTATTTTGAATCACAGTGATAATAAAATGATTTTTTTTTTATCAACGGTCAACGGAAACAAGCTCAAAAGTTCTTAATTTCAAGAATCAACAAACCAAATAATAACACTTTTCTTAATATTTTTCTCACTATTTATTTATTAATAAACTAGCCGGGTCTATATATAAGCTATATTACTTGGAAACTCGAGAAAAAAAAAATCATATAATGAACTTATACTAAGTTATTTTAACTCATAATAGTACTAAAAATATTAAGCTCTTCATAAAAAAAATTGTATTCTAGCGCAGTGTAATCGCTAGGCAAGGTGGCTTCCATAATATTTATGGATGTGACCAGTGAAAATGAAAAGATACCAAGTACACTACCAATTTTTTCGTTAGAAAACCTATAAACTGTTTTCTTACATAATTTCAGTTCAAGAATAAAGTTCAAGAATAAAGTAGACAAGAAAATATTTTGAATAATCTCTAGAAGATTCTTAAATCACAAAGATTGATTAGCGTACAACTTATTTGTACTTTTAATTTTTAATATGAATTCGATATAAAGTGCCAAATGACAATAAAGTAAGATACCATAAAAAAATTTAACGAGGAAAAACGCAATCCATTGGATACCTCGAGACCTCATCCAGTTTGAACTTGATTAGATTAACCCGCTACAAACACTATCATTTTATAAGGCTTCGATCTGGAATGTAGTTGAGACAAAATAAACCCGTTAAGTTATGTTGTAGTTGTTTCCCTATGTATCTCGATTCTGGCAAGAGTCTACACACTTGATTCCCTTATTTAACATCCTTCATAGCCTTAGGAGTTTCTTCCATCGTGAAGACTTGAGCTACACTGCCTCCAACAGGACACACAGTTATTTGTTTTTCGGATTCTATATCAAGGATGTAGAGATCGATTTCCTATAGGAATCTAAATCCAATATTAAAGTTTATTCTCTTCAAAACTTATAGAGGTAGATAATCTTATATCACCATAAGAATTACAAACTTAATTGTAATCTAAAATGCATTCTTGTGAAAAACTCACTAAAAGGATCTTGATAGATAAGAGTTACGTCCAATCGTGTTTGTAGTGTCATTGGTAGGCAATTCTTGAATGATTTTATATCATAAGACAAGGATTTCAAAATAGACAAGAAATATAAACAATGCAAATATAGGTGTAGGTTACGAAACCATCTTTCTTCAAGATCAATTAAAATCTTTCAAAGTCTAACCTTAGATCTGGAAGATCCCTAGGTCTCTGGAGAATATATTTTCAACAAGACACACAGCAGTGCAGGAATTGTGTTTTTTGTTTTGCTGATGTCCATTATATAGTGATCAATCAAGGCTGGATGTAAGCATGGGCTTAAAAGAAAAGTAAGATACTCAATACTAAATCCTGATCTGCACACATATGGATCCCTATAAATAACAAACCCAATTGTTTTATGGTGCGTTCTCATTTTAGGTGTCACATGCATCTGCATGATACACGACTTCAATTGACAATAATATGTTATCAACAATATTAACAATAAATTTCCAGTCTCCAAAGTTATGGTAAGCTTTAAGGCCATCTTCAATGGGGATCTGTACCTTATATATGGGAAGTCCCATCTCCGTTGTGATTGGTTATTGGAAAATAGGGAAAATGCACCAATACAAGGTACAATATTAACTGCCCCAACATTAAAAACAGTTAGAAAAACACTCAACTCTGTCAAAAACCAATTAAGTCAGATGTGTGAGTTCACACACGGAGGAAAAAAAAATACACCCTTCCGAATTCAGGATTTAGGGTTCAAAATTCATGATTTAGAGTTTAGGTTTCAGGGTTTAAGGTTCACATGATGGCGACGTTTTGGTGGTATTTCTGATGGTGATGGTTGCCTTAAACATGTGACTTAAGTGGGTTTGATGACAATGTTAACAAAATAGAGCATTTTCCCAACTGTTTTTAACGTTGGGATAGATTTCCAACATCACACCCATTATTGGAGAATTTTCCTAATTTCCCAATACGTTATTCCTCTTAAATCCTTATTCCTTACCCTATATATGGGGAATGTGGGAGGAAGGGAGGAAATAAGGGAACTTCTTTGAGCCATTTATCGGCAGGTAAATAATCAAATGATAGGTAAAGCATCGTACTCTAAACCCCCGATCCACTTACTAATCGATTATGCAGTTCATAAACTCTCCACCAGGATATACTTATTGGAATTTCCCCAAAATATATCTATTAGTATTTGAAAATGATTAATTCATTGAAACTAATCACCGAATTTTACATCATATGAAAGGGATTGTGGGGCCTATTTCTTCCCATCCTTATTCAAATGCACGAAACGCTCAGCTGAGTCCATTCCATTCCGCTCAGTGTAAATCACGGCACAATTTTTCGATGCGTCTAGATTTGTTGATTAGTATTTTGGATTCATCTTTCCGCATTGGACGTGGTATAATATTACTAATTTGTTTGAATTTCCAAAAACCAAATTTGTGGCTATTAATGGGGGACATTCGTGTGGCTGTTGAAAGAGTTGGTTAAACTAACATATTTACGCTGAGGACATTTTCCAAAAATAAAATAAAATAAATAAAAATAAAGTAGAAAAGAAGAGCTTTAGATGTCTATCGGCTGTTGACATATCACATCCTTAAAAAAGAATAAACATCAAATTCCTAACAGAAAACGCTAGTATCAGGAAAAGATAGATTAGTGCTAATAGGAAATGATGGATGTTTCGCGTAGTAGTGTTGTCATAGAGAAGCAGTAGAAAACTTCCTCAGAAAATACCTCCTCAAAATGCTCGAGTTACGTGGGGTAGAGTCGACTAGAGCAGTGTTCTTATATAGACAATGCTAATTCTGATCTAAAAACCTTAGCTTCCCTTCCATCTTTACTATCAATGAGGTTGAGGAACAACCGCACCACTTACTCATCAGAGGATGAAGAATTTCGACAGTTAATGATCAAAACTGAGGATCAAGATGAAGAAAAGAAGCCTTTACAAAAGAAGAACATTAGTAAACAGAAAATGGTCGTGGAGTCACCGGGACCATGTGGAAACTCATCGGTCTTGAGGGCTTTGGGCGGTATGTGGGATAAAATTGCAACGTCTAACAGCAAACCTCCGCCTCCACCACTTTTGCCTAAAACTAAAAAAAAACGTTCTTTAGCTGAAAAGAATCATGAAATTGAAATTCGTATACGAACTTTATCTCTTGGGTTGTAACACATCCTCTTGTGACTTTTCGACACAAACACACACACCTGAGTTTAGGCTACTATCGCCTAGCTGTTTTTCAATTAAGAGCATCTCCGATAGCTGGTGTAAATAACTCTACGTGGAGGTCTTATTCAGACCTTAACATATGAAGGCGTATATATGTGGCGAAAATAAAACTTTTACTTCCTTTTTTGCTTATGAACCATCTCTAATGGTACAGGATTTTTTATCTCGAAATTTTCATATGAGACCAAACAGCTTTCAAATATGGAATCTCAACTGTTAGTTTATATCAGGTTTCTTCTTTATCCAAAGCTAAAAGCACTGGTTTCTTATTAATCTAGTAAAAAATTTACTGTTGCATTTTAGTGTGTATCTTTTCAGATACTGTCCATTTTCTCATTATTTGTTGCAGTTACATTTTCTTATGCTCTGTCGAACTGTAGTAACCGGTATATGTATACTTTGCATCCTCAGCGTTATCTCAAGTTGTCTTTATGATCCCATCGGGACTTACTACAACAATGAGGTTGTACAAACAAAATCAAAATATCGTCGCCAACATCAGATATCCATTGACCACCTAGAGGGCATCCAAGAGACTCAGCAAGAGACGCTAGGAGGATGGTGGTGCTTGGAATCATCCTCTTTGCAATACTCAAGATATATCTACCTGTGAAGATAAGATGTTAACATGTGGAAAGTAGAAACATCCATCATTTCCCCGAGTTACAGTTGGTAAAATGTGTAACAGTAACTAGAACTTCTTAGGCTAAAAAAGGAGCATTGTTTTTTTTCTTGTATGCAAACAAAAATTAGATTACTTGAGCACTGTTGTGCTGAATAAAATTTAACAAGAAGGTTGGAGGAACTCTAAACCATGTGTTAGAGATACCTTCCTTACGGGCATACTTCGCTAGTTCATCCGCATATTTATTGTCTAATCTATTTGTGTGCTTCCAGGATCGACTTTCAAAAGAAAATAAAAGATAAGTAATATATTCAAATATGCCTCACTGCTCCCATGGAACCTCTGCATCTTCTCACCGGATTGCTTTCACCAGTGGTAGATAATTTATCTCAATGACAATCTTCTGAAACTTCATCTGCAAAGCCATCTTGATAGACTCTAAAACTGCCTCACGCTCCAGCTGCTCAGGTCCAGTTGCTCCATTGAAGACTACACTCCTTGAGGCTATATGCGCACCTGCAAAGTTCCTAAATTTCAGTCCAAAACCTACAACATAGTTATATGGAAAAATGAAGCATCAGTATTAACTTAAACAACATCTAGGTCATGTGGAAACCATTTAGGAATGGTTGTAAGCCTAACCGAGTTATTTCTAGATTCTGTAACCAATGCCATATCATTCAGAAAGTTATTTATGCAATGTATAGATTGTTGAGATGAGCTAAATTTGTTGTTGAAGAATGCGGTACATCTATCTTGCCACAAATGCCAACAGATCACTGCCATTTTTGCTACCAGATTTCTGTCAGGCTCCTTAATCCATGTCGATATCCACTCTTTTGGGTTGTTACCTTGCTGATTAGGGATGATTTAGCCTGCCCCAAACCAACCCTCTTTTGCATACAGACACTCTAAAAGAATATTCATTGTATCTAGTTTCAGTATTGACCTTGCACCTGCTACACAGGACAATATCTTGTGGTATTCTTTCACTCATTCTACCCTTAAAACAAATAATGTCCTTAGTACACTTTCTGTTGGATTAACTTCAACATAGAAGTCACTAACAAGCTGGTTAGGACAAGATTAGGAAATTGATGTAATCCTAAGCGAATTAGAAGTCATCTAGTTCTAAGAAAAGGTAAGACATGTAATAAGGTAATAGGACTAGGAAAAGGAATTCATAGTTCTATATATATATATGATCACCAAAGTTGTGGTTGATCATATGAGCAAGATTAGAGCTTGTGTTTAGTTTTGAGAGATTTTCTAAACATCAATAAAGAGAGTTGTCTTTATATAAGCTAAGTTTCATCTTGCAGTTGCCATTAATTGGTATCGGAGCTTGTTTCTGAGCCATGGAAAACGAAACCACCATTGTGGGTGTAAAACAGTTCACGTCACCATCAATATAAGTTCCAATCCTCAACGCCACAAACTACACAGTATGGTCCATGAGAATGAAGGTACTGATGAAAATCTACAAGGTGTGGGAAACAATTGATCCTGGTACATTGGACCCAGACAAAAACAATGTTGCCATTGGATTACTCTTTCAAGCAATACCAGAATGTCTTGTTCTACAAGTTGGTGAACAGGAAACTTCAAAGAAAATTTGGGATGCAATAAAGGAACGTAATCTCGGAGTTGATCAAGTTAAAGAAGCCCGTCTGCAAACCTTAATGTCTGAATTTGAAAGAATGAAGATGAAAGACACTGATACTATTGATAGCTTTGCAGGAAAGCTATCAGAAATAGCCTCAAAAGCTGCGTCACTTGGACAATCCATTGATGAAGATAAACTGGTAAAGAAGTTTCTCAATAGTTTACCAAGATCCAAGTATATTCATATCATAGCTTCTCTCGAACAAGTCTTAGATTTAAAGAAGACTAGCTATGAAGATATAATTGGAAGATTGAAAGCATATGAAGAGAGAATCCTTGATGAAGAAAACAATGGAGAAACTCAAGGAAAACTCTTGTACACAAACTCTTACCAACAAAACTCTGCGACAAGAGGAAGAGGTCGTGGAAGAGGTGGTAAAGTAAACAGAGGCCGAGGAAGGGGAGGAAGGTTTAACTCACAAGATAGAACAACAAGTCAGAATTATCAAAACCAAGGGAAAGAAAAGAAGGATAAATCAAACATTATTTGTTACAGATGTGATAAACCAGGACACTTCTCCTCAGTATGCCCTGAAAGAATGCAAAAGATGGAAGAAGAAAACAAGAATGAAACAAGGGAAGAAGATACAACTCTTTTCATGCACGAAGTTGTATTCTTAAACGAAGGGAAACTAATACCAAAGAACTACGAATCAAAGGATGGAGAAGAAGGAATCTGGTATTTAGATAATGGAGCCAGCAATCACATGACTGGTGAGAGACACTATTTTTATGAACTCAATGAGAAAATCAAAGGACAAGTGAAGTTTGGGGATGGATCTTCTGTAGAAATTGAAGGGAAAGGATCAATTCTATTTCAGAGCAAGACCGAATAACAGAAGCTTGTCACAAACATCTACTTCATCCCAAACTTACAAAGCAACATTCTAAGTTTAGGACAAGCTACAGAAGTTGGATGTGATGTTAGAATGCGACAAGATTATCTAACAGTTCATGACCCAAGTGGAAGTCTTTCAGTTAGAGTCTCACGCTCACAGAATAGACTCTACAAGATAAGTCTCATGATTGGAAGGCCATTGTGTCTGAATATGAGACTGGAAGATCAGACATGGAAGTGGCACGCAAGGTTAGGACACATAAGTTTCAGAACCTTAAAAACTATGTCTCAGAACAAGATGGTTCGAGGGCTACCACAGATAAACGATGAATCAAGGATCTGTGAATCATGTTTAGTTGGGAAACAAACGCGTCAAGGTTTTCCATAAGCAACAACATTCAGAGTGGTAGTAAGTCGCAACGTGGTGTTTGATGAGACATCACATTGTAACTGGAAAGAAACTAATGATGGACCAAGTAGGGATCCAAGAATGTTTCACATGAGATGGGGTCAAGTAATTGATGAAGGAGAAGGACCCATAATCATCAATACCAATGGAAACAATGATGTTAATCAAGAACAAGAAGAGAATAATGAAAACACTAAGAATAACGAAGAAGTGGAAAAAGAAGAAGAAGAGGATATCGATGAAATAACTCAACCCATTCCACTGCGAAAATCAATAAGACAGATACAAAATCCACAGTATCTGGAGGATTATGTTCTTCAAGCTGCAAAAGAATGTGAGATTATGCTACTTTCTGTTAATGATGAACCAAGGAATTTTCAGGAAGCAAAGGTCTCGACTAAATGGACACAAGCATGTAGAGAAGAAATTATTTCAATCAACAGAAATAAGACTTGGTTTCTAGTTGATAATCCAGGTGGGGTAAAAGTGATTGGTCTTAAGTGGATCTTCAAGGTTAAAAGAAATGTTGATGGAACTATTAACAAATATAAAGCAAGACTTGTATCTAAGGGATACGTTCAAGAATCAGGCATAGACTTTGATGAAGTTTTCGCACCAGTTGCTAGACTAGAGACAATTCGTCTCTTAATAGCAGAAGCTTCATCAAACTCATGGGAAATTCACCACTTAGACGTTAAGACAGCATTCTTACATGGTGAATTGCGAGAAGATGTGTATGTTCAACAACCAGAAGGTTTTGAAGTAAAAGGACAAGAGAATAAGGTTTATAAGTTATCAAAAGCTCCATATGGTCTAAGACAAGCTCCTCGAGCCTGGAATACAAAGTTAGATCAAATCTTAAGAGAAATCAGATTTGTTAAGTGCTCTAAAGAAACATCAGTATACAGAAAAGAAGAAAAGGGGACACTATTAGTAATTGCAGTCTATGTAGATGATCTATTTTTGACTGGAAACTCCCTTAAGGTGATCAATGAGTTCAAGAGAGAAATGTCATCAAAGTTTGAGATGTCAGACCTCGGAAAACTCACTTATTACCTTGGCATAGAAGTCCATCAAGGAGTATCTGGGATTCAGATTAAACAAGAAGCTTATGCAAGGAAAATTCTGAAAGAAGCAGGACTTGAAACTTGTAATCCAACGAAGATACCAATGGAGTTTGGACTTAAAGTTTCAAAGGCACAAGAAGAAGCAGAGATTGATCCAACAAGTTATAGAAGAAATGTTGGATGCCTTAGATACTTATTACACACAAGACCAGATTTGGATTTCTCTGTGGGAGTAGCAAGACGCTATATGCAGAGTCCAAGCAAGTCTCATGGTGATGTAATAAAGCAGATATTAAGATATCTAAGAGGAACAATCAGCTGTGGATTGAAGTATGGTCGAGGAGGATCAAAACGAATTGTTGGGTATAGTGACAGCAGTCATAATAATGACCAAGATGATGGAAAAGGTACAACTGGTCATATATTTTATCTAGGAGAAGCACCTATTACATGGTGTTCACAGAAGCAAGAAACAGTAGCTCTGTCATCATGTGAAGCTGAGTTCATGGCCGCAACAGAAGCAGCTAAACAATCAATATGGCTTCAAGAATTATTGGGTGAAATCAAAGGAAGAGAACCTGAAAAAGTTCTCATCAAGATTGATAATAAGTCTGCAATTGCACTCACTAAAATCGAGTGTTTCATGGGAAGACGAAACACATTCACAAAAGGTATCATTTCATACAAGAATGTATCGAGAAGGAGATCATCAACATTGAACACATATCAGGAACTGAGCAGAAAGCAGATATATTGACAAAGGTATTAGCTCGGATCAAATTTGAAGAAATGAGACAACTGATTGGAGTACAAGATATGTCACGGGTAAGGTTGAAGCTTAACGGGGAGAATGTTGGATTAACTTCAACATAAAAGTCACTAACAAGCTGGTTAGGACAAGATTAGGAAATTGATGTAATCCTAAGAGAATTAGAAGTCATATAGTTCTAAGAAAAGGTAAGACATGTAATAAGGTAATAGGACTAGGAAAAGGAATTCATAGTTCTATATATATATGATCACCAAAGTTGTGGTTGATCATATGAACAAGATTAGAGCTTGTGTTTAGTTTTGAGAGATTTTCTAAACATCAATAAAGAGAGTTGTCTTTATATAAGCTAAGTTTAATCTTGCAGTTGCCATTACTTTCATAGGAAAAGCCTTAATTATTCTTGGAATAGTATCAATATCCCAGAGTTGCTTCCGTATATTGTTACTTGTTGTAGTTGTTTGAGCGTCCCCATTATGATATTTATTGTTGTAGAGAAATTGATAGGAAGACTTGACTCTGAATTTCCCTCCCTTCATTTTTGTCCAAATTAATTTTTCCTCACTATTTAGAGGAATTCTCATACAAAGTATCTTTGCAACTGTTTCCTAATCAAATGGTTGAGAGATAATATCATGTTTCCATGCTTTCGTGTCTTGAGCAATGAGTTCAGTGACAAAGTATAACTACCAGAATTGACTGCATTACATGATGGAGAAGGAGGACCATCAGTATTGAGAATCCACTTACCTTGCCAAATCAAGATTTGCTTGCCATTATCCACAGACCAGAAACTATACTTATATATGAATCCCAAAACAGAACTAATGCTCTTCCAAGATCATGTTAAGTCTGCCTGCGTGAAGAGCATTACGAGTTTTGAAATATTTAGCTTGAAGTGAGCCACCCCATAAGCTGTTTTTAACTGTGCATAGTCACCAAGCAGTTCCAAAAGAGCTTGATTAAATTGGCGCAAATCTCTAAAGTTTAAGCTCCATCAGCTATTGTTCGACAATTACCTGACCAAGAGGTTATAGTCCCTTCTTCTCTTTCTTATTCCACCAGAAAGAGACTTTTCTTTCTGTGGTTATTATAGATTTTTCTTCGTCTATGGCTATTATAGACTTTTCTTCCAAAGGTTAATTCTTTATATAAAAATAAAGTTTTTTTCGAGCGATGTGGTTAATCGGAGCTTCTGTTTGATTTTAAATTTCAGTCAATAAAATTTCAGGAGAATGTTTTGGGCCCTACGGAATATTATTTAGCCAATCACATTTTTGAAAATAATTACCTAAAATTACTAAATCTTATTAATCTTGGAAACATAACAAAATAAATAATTAACTGAAATTACTAAATCTTATTAATCTTGGAAACATAACAAAACAAATATAAACAACTTAAATAAAATTAAATATGCAATATTCATCATGATATCATCATAAAATTAGATCAATCACATGAATTAAAAATAAAAAATCCAATGTCCAATGTCCATTTACAGTTTTTGTAATAAAATCCGCCTAATTACAACTCCAAACAACGGGTAAAACAAAAACTTGCAATTATACTTTCAGTTGGCATTAAATAACTTGACTATCGATAATATTTGGATTAACGATTAATTACAAAAAATACAAAATTTAGATTGATGATTAAAAGAAAATACCCGATCTGTGGAGATCACACATGAATCAAGAAATCTTCTTTCGAGGGATTAAAAAAGGTAAGTTAATCCTGTACAAATAAAAATTATACATCATTAGGAGTAAGAATCGCCAAATAATAAATCTTGCAAAGAGGGGAAACAAGAAATAAAACTCAAGCGACAAAAAAGAATGGTATAGGATATCTAAGATATCAGAATAAATGTGGATATCAGAATATAACAAAAATAAATAATATTGGAATATGATGCCGATACATACCGAAATAAATGTGATTACCAAAATATAATTATACGGATTTTATTTCCTAAGAAATAGTTCTTTTTACAATCCAAAAGAAAATTAATTTTTTTTTCTATTCTTAGAATATAAAAAATGCGTCATATTTTTTTTGTCTGCAAATATTTTCTTGGTTAATAAGGCTATAAAAAAATATATTGCCTATCAAAAAATATATTCTCCATATAAAATTGTAGAAAATTCTATAAAATTTTGTACGTTGATAATATTATTTTCAAAATATCTTTTTTTTTGTCTTTTTTTAGAATTTCAAACCTTGGTCGCTCTCTATATAAAGGGATCTAGGCAACAACAAATCCGATTGTTTGCATTTTGCGATTTATTTTGCTAGGGTTCAGTTGCTTTTGTTTTTCTTTCTCTTCCGCTTTACAGTTTTATTGTCTAATCTATTCATTTTTTGTTTTGTATAAAGATCAAAAATGTGATCAACGGGTGTGGCAGTGGGAGCTCATAAATATTAAAACCGTTATTTTGTAGATTTGAGGCCTTGATAGTAAAGTCATGAGAGGTATGGAATCGTGAAATCATGTTTTTTCCTGTAATCTTGATTTTTTTTTTCTTGATTTTGATTTGGTTTTTACTTTTTTTTTTGAAGATATAATAAATCAAAATAAAGTGAATATGATCAAGCACATAACGAGAACAAATATTAAGAATTAAGATAATGTAAGTTTTTCTCCCAACCCTATATTTTTCTTTTTACGGTCGCTCCACATCTCCTTATTCTGGATCTCTCTTTTCTTTTACTCGCTTTCTGAAGACTTCTCTTTCCTTTGTTTTTTAAAAGGAAACAAAATATCCATATAAAGGGAGAATCGGCTGGTGTACGAAATCGTGAAGAAACACTATGGTCTGTAAAAATTATTCAATCAATAACTTATGATTTTATTTAATTTTACTACGGGCTTATTGATGCATAAAATTCTTATTATTGTTTACATAGGTTGTTGAAATCAAATTTTTTGTTTATTTATTTTCTCTATTAAGGGGATCTTGGTATGCCATTAAAAGATGCCGTAGGTTGATGAGAAGGCTTCTGTTAAAAAGAACGAAGAATATAACAGTGAAACAGTTTGACATTTCATGCGATCACTAATATAATAATAAAATTTGTATAAGAAAAATTAATAGCAAAACTTTATGCTGAAGATAGATTAACTAACTTTATATTCTTTCCAATTCACTCTCAAATTATTCCACTCCGTTAATAATGTCATACTTATATATCCTTCTTCTATCTATCATCTATATATATATATATATATATATATATATATATATTGATACTGGTTTGCTGCGATCTGATACTTCTCTTTGTCCCAAATGAAACACATTGTATCTCTAGAAGGAACTGAGGTCTATACTTATCTATATAAGTTAAAATGTTATCACGTTCAATGTGCGTATTAAAGTCTGTTTTTGTTCCCTGATATTTTTGGTAAAGAAAGCACCGATGCAATGCAAGCTTACAGTAACCAATCAAAAAAAAAGGTAAGCTTACGACACAAATTTATAAAGCATATCAAAATGGAGCAGTATAGAACTTCCATGAATGTACAACTTCGTAAAGCATGTCAAAATGGAGCAGCATAGAGCTTCCATGAATGTGCATGTCATTTTTATTTAAAATCAAGTACATGCCATGCCATTTTTTTTTATGTTGGCCACATACCATAGTTTGCAGAATATATTTTACCAGTCATCTTTTTAGATAGTCGTAGTCCAAGTAAAAGATGTCGAAATTTCACTTACTTGATTGTTACGTACATAATTTTTACGTACATAAACTTGGCGATGCAGATCAGTAGTGTTTATTTAAGGTTACTGAAATGGTGATGCCGAAAGATGATCCGCATAACCCTTTTGACTACTGTAGAGTCTATCTTCGCGTAATGAGCAAACAGAAAGCGTCAAATCAGCATTCCGTAATTTACATGTACAAATATAATCCCTGTAATATACATTGATGACAAAAGAGAATATAATTGGACATTACATTTGGGTATAGTCCCTATAGAGTTATCTTATTTTGCAGAGATATATTGTTTCTGATTGTGACTCACTTGAGGTCTACCACAACCGTGGTGGTTTACCCTATGCTTTAGTTAAGACAAATGGAAAGATGATGTTCTTACGACGGTATTTTTCATAGTTCACGAGTGTTTTTTTCTCGCTCAGATTCTCCACTTTTACTGACCACCGTTCTCTGTTTTTCTATAACTATTCTACACACGAGGTACTCACAACGATAAATCCATGAGGTTCTCATAGTGTTTTGTTGATCTTCTGATTCGAGGAGGGAAGGATTAAGGGGAGGGACTAAAAACTTTTGAGGAAAGCTTGACTCTTTTAAGAAGATGATAAATGATAAAATGTCTATTATATCCTTAATTATAATTAGGTTTACAAACCAAACAATACCCAACTAAAAATGAAATAGGCTTGGCCTTCTTCCTCATATCGACCATTGTTACAGATCTACACAATAGGCACTTCTGCATTTCCTGTTTGTGATCAAATGACTCCAAACAGATAGACACAGAGCAAGGAGTGATCAAATAAGAATTAATGGTCCCATAATACCAAAACTGTTTAATTAATTTTATGTAAACATCACCTAACACTTTCAATCCAAATTAGAACTCAGATGACGGCATAAAACTGATAAAGCCAAATTAAAACTTAGTAAAACTGATAAAGACAAAGATCCTTAATCATCCGACGCAAATAAACATTAGTAATCTAATCACACTAATGAGTAGCTAATAAAGAAGGGTTGTTTTTTTTTTCTTTTCTTTTTTGGGATGGAATAGATAAACATGAAGGATCTTTGGGTGGATCGAGAACAATAAGTGTTTAAATTAAGTATTCGACTTTGACCATGTATTGACTGCAGTTTGGCCAAAATCTTTCCCTCTGCATATGGGCTTGTTCCCACCTAATATCAGGACTCCCAAATGAAACATACGTTCCCTTTAAATACAGTTCACAATATCCACTGAATTCATGGGAACGCATATACTCATTGGCATAGTGCTTCACACGGGTACATCTATATAATTCACGGATGTAACAAATTCCAAATTCTCTAATGGAAGAAAAAAAAATTGCTTACGATGTAAGAGATAACAACATGCTAAAGATGACACGAATATACTAGTAGAAATGAAATTAATGCAACAGTGATCTGAAAATGAACATTAATATTTTTTACATTCTTTTTCCGTTGCACCTTATAAGTATTCTTATACTTTAAGTTGCTCTTAAACTATGAAATTATTTTTATTTATTTTTAACTAGAACCAGATAGATCTGTAATCAATTAAATTTTTTATAAGTATATTATTATCTATGAAAATAATATATTATTTTATAACAGTCATAGTCATTAGTTATCTCAGTTTGTGATTTTTTTTGACATAGTTCAAATTTATCATGGGGCTTAACGAAATATTAAATAGAGAAAATAAGATATTATATGTAAGGTACTCCATAATAATAATTATTTAATCTTGATAATAATTTCAATTTTATTATACATTTTTATTCGAGTGACTGCAAAGTCCATTTGCAACAGACATCACAGGAAGATCAACTATAGCTTCTCAAAAGGTAAGAGTACTTAGAAAGCAGGAAACAAGATTGAACAAAGAAGTGCACTTCCAGCCAACATAAGTTTACTCCACGAATATGTAACTAGATACTATTATTTTTTGTGGTTCTTTCGGAGGAAAACCAATCAATAAACAGTAACATTGAGAAAAATTACGTTTAGTTATCCCAAAAAGGTCACTATGAAAATCATAAAGAAAGAAATTTAGTATGAAAATATAATAATCAAGGAAGATTTTGTGGTTCGATTTTTAGCAATAATTATATGTATGTCTCGAGAAATATAAGATTCTACTTTTCCGATCAAACATGTATTACTACGGTTGCCAAAGACGACGAAAACATTCCATTGCGTAAATTTGATTTTATCGAATTAGAGAATATTTCATTGCACTATGTAGGTAAATTCTCATTAAGAATATCTATGTAACTTTTCGATGAGTTCATTCTATTTGAGACAAAGGAATCTTTGAAAATCCAGAGAATGATGATAATTTTTTAAGAATATAATACATCACAATCTCGATGTCGCATGGCGTGAACTGATTAGATGATGAACAAAAAGAGGCAAGAGTATATGAAAGCCAATAGCATAAGCTCCAAAATTTTAAAAAATATTAAGAATTGGAGAAAACTAAACTCACGTAACCTTTAATTAGTAGTTTGTGAAGCAATAGAAGCCCGTAAGTTGTGAAGATGTTGAAATGCAAGTTCACGGTTCGTAATCAGTTTTTTCTATTGAATGAATTTTTATAAATGTTTTATTAATTTTTAGGGTAACGAGTTTATTGAATTTTCATTAATTTCTTAAATTTTCTTAAGCGAGACACTGACCCGTGCGTAGCACGGGTGACCAACTAGTGTGCTTAATTTTATATTAGTTAAGAACATCCCCAATATGATATAGCGATTTCATTCCATTTTTTAACTATCTTTTTAGTGTTATTTTATAAAAGAAATTTTCTAAACCAATAAGAAAAAAAAATCACTTTTATTGAATATGCATAAATCAACTCCTGACAACAAGATTCTATATCACTCGAGGTAATTAATCATGAGTTTTTTCTTTCTCATCTCTCTCATTCCTCTCAAAACCATAGAAAACACCTCTTCATCATCTGACTAAAGATTTCTTGCTTTTGTAGTTAATCGTGATTAAAAGTCAATTATAATAAATTTCTTTGCTATTAGAGCGATTTTCGCTTCGCTATTAGGAAGATTTTATTTTTCGCTATTAGGGAGATTCTATTTACACTTTCATAGTGTTTCCTTCCTTGGATTTGTTCATGATTCGTTATCGAGATACAAGTACATCAGCGATTTAAAGCGGCCAAGATCAAGTGTTCATCAAAAAAAGTAGATCTAGATTTTTCGGGTTATTCGATACATGAAGATTTTTTGGGCAAATTACTCCGCTCTCATAGGAGCACCTCTTTTCAAAGAAGAAAGGAAATCAAAATGGTCAAATTATAATTTCGAATACCATTCCTTCTCCAGTCTCTATGTACAAGAATTAGGTGTTGTCGTTGCTGTAGATCGCTCTTTTTCTTCGCGATTTATTTGCGTGTTACATCTTACTTGTAATTGTTTCATTGTTTTTGATGTACTTATCTTTCTTGAAAACCATCATGTAAACGTTTCTTTTATGGACTGAAATACTCGTAGTCTGATTATCAAAAAAGAAAAAAATAAAGGATAATTAATCATGGGATTTTATATATAAAGAAAAAGTAAGAATGTTTATGATTAATTGCTCTGCATAATATGTTTGAGATCCCAAACATCTTGTGAAGGTTAATTAATATGTTTGAACCATCTCTAAGATTTCTAGGTAATTAAATAGGTGTACCAATCGAGGTAATTAATCATGCACACGTTTATATGTAATTGTTATAGACTTTTCTTCTAAAGTTGGGTGTATTTTTATTCGAAAATGATATCCAGCTCTCCACTTAGAGCTCTATTCACCACTCAATGCTAGGTGTCACAAGAGTAATGGTTCAGGGATATTTAGCCAGGACCCATTATTGAGTAAAAGGGTTCACCATTTGAAAGATGTAGGGCTTAGATGTTGTTGAGCTGTGAGTAGAGTGGTGTTTTAGAGCTATGAATAGCACCACCGATTTTTATTTTGTACTAAGTTAAGATTAATAGCAAATTAAATATGGTGCAACTGATGTTGCTAAGAAGAAGGTTATACGTAGCACACAATGGCTTGAGAGTGGAGTAAAAAGTTACGTTTCACCTATTTTCACCCATATTTTTCCTGATTGCCACCCTTATCAGAGTTTCTAAAATAAATATAGTTAAGAATTCTATTATTTCCTATTTACCGGCAACAAAAGTCAAATTAAATTTGATTATAACTATCGCCATTCTTATTGTCTTATTTTTCATTAATCTTTGTTTTCGTTAAAAAAAGAAAAAGAATATTAGCGCCGGATTTCTACTTTAATTAGCGCACCATTATGTTTAACATAAACTTTTGTTGGTAGGTGAAAAAATAAGATGCGTGTGAGGGAATTAGGAATTAAGAATGACGTTTTAGATCAAAGTAGGCTCTTCTTGTATGCAAAACGTGCCGGTGGTTATCAGTTCAAAATCCACCGTTGAATGGGGTTATAAAATCCCAGCTAACGACCCTTCAAAATTGCATGCCTTTTCCGCAGGCTACAACATATTGTTGGATTAACTTCAACATAAAAGTCACTAACAAGCTGGTTAGGACAAGATTAGGAAATTGATGTAATCCTAAGGGAATTAGAAGTCATCTAGTTCTAAAAAAAGGAAAAACATGTAATAAGGTAATAAGACTAGGAAAAGGAATTCATAGTTCTACATATATATGATCACCAAAGTTGTGGTTGATCATATGAGCAAGATTAGAGCTTGTGTTTAGTTTTGAGAGATTTTCTAAACATCAATAAAGAGAGTTGTCTTTATATAAGCTAAGTTTCATCTTGCAGTTGCCATTACATATATCCTCAAAAACCCTAAATACCAAAAACCAAGTGATTGAAGGAGGAAGATGGTGGTGAATGAATCTAGTAATACAATTTGTACAATATGCTATGGACAACTCAAGCCTCCCGATGAAGCTATTCAAGCGATCTCCATATGTGGTCATGTCTTTCATGATCTCTGGTTAGTCTATGTATATATATGTTCAACTGTTCAAGTCATATTTTCAGTTCTTTAACATAATAATCGGCTTGTTTAATGTTTGTTTGTAGTCTAAAACAATGGTTAGACTATTGTATCAAAAAGACAAGAATAGCAACATGTCCAGTATGTAATCAAAAGTTTAGTCGAGAAAAGATAACTCGTCTTTATTTCCAAACAACTGGTATGACTGGAATAAACGAAGAAGAATGGAGGTTGTTGTGCATCAAAGTGAATAAGTCACAACAAGAGTCGGAAGCTGAACAGGTTTGGAAATTTTGATGTATTTTTCCCTTTTTGGTTTATGGCTTGGTATTTTATTTGGGGTGTTATTTATTTTATTTCAGCTTCGGAAATGGAAGGAGGAAGCCAGGAAAGAAATGTGTTTGAAGAACAAAGCTTTACAGGAAAAAGAGTTGAATCAAACTCTACTAGAAATAAGATCGCAGGTTTGATGATTCCACCTTAAATGCAAATGTTCTGTTCTCTGTTGATGAAAACGGGTTATTTTTTTTTAATTGAGGTTGTTTATCTTAGTTAGGATCTTGTTCAAGCTGAATCGGACTGTGTCATGCTTCGACAGAGGGCGGCGAGGTAGAAATCTTGCCACAAGTAAACTTTTCACACGTTCTTATTACACTTCTGGCACGCAGATAACAAATCGTTTTTTCTTTTTCATATGATTTCATAATCGTGTTTAGCTCTTCACAACCCCAAGCCCTTGGAGTAACAGGAGGTACGTCACAAAATATGACAGCCAGAAATTGTGATGACATTGCCTACTTGATGGCTGTGATGAACAAATTTCAAGATAATAGGGATAAATACGATGAATTCATTCAAGTCCTGAAAGATTTCAAGGCCAAGAAGTATGAGTTCTTAATTCAATTTTTTTGCTTTCTTTTGTTACTTACTTTCCCATGAGATACTGAAAGTAAAGTATTTTGTTTACGAATTCTTCTCCCGTCGATGCAGAATGGATATCCGAGATGTTAAATCAAGGGTTATACACCTACTGAAAGGTCATGCAGATGATCTAATTTTAGGCTTTAATACCTTCTTGCCTACAGGAGATGGGATTACCCTTGACCTCGTAATGAATGATTTGCCTCGAAGAAGTATGGAGAGCGTCATAAAATTTGTCACCAAAGTAAAGGTAAAACCACTTGCTTCTTTCGTTTCTCTATATCGTCGTACATTTTCTTACTTTTGTGTGCCAACAGACAAATTGTGAAGACCATGTGTTCAGATCGTTCTTAGGCATTTTAAATATGCACCGCTCAAAATCTACATCCACCATAGCTGAGGTTAAACAAAAGGTAGTTTTCACGGTGTCATTTTTTTTTCTGGTTGTTTGTGTGTTTTGCACTCTTTGAAAGCACATTATTTGTTGGTACTCTCGAGACTCAAACCATTAAATTGCTACGTTTTGCAGATTACTGATCTTTTTCAACATTATCATCATCCTGACTTGGTCGATGAATTAAACGATTTCCTCCCACATTAAATGCGATGGCGTTATGGAACAAGGCCATATACTTCGTAACTCTGATTTTGTTATTTGTTCGTATCATGGACGGAATGTGACTGCACATTTGGTTTTTTCTTATTTACTTGAAACTGAAGAAATTTATTAAACGAGAATTAAGAGTTTACATATTTTGCATCCTCCAACGTAGATATTGATGGACGTGAAATAAGCCACACTCCACTCATTTTATCAACTTTAGCAAGCTTAGATAGGATACTGGCTGTTTTATTTTCCTCGTTTGACATATATTGAAATGATGAGAGTACCAAGTACATCACAATCTTTTCGATGTCTACCTATAAATCCGATATTATGTGATATAATATATGGAGACTGTCAAAAATATAGCAAACCACAAAGGTATACATTTGCTATATAGTGTTGGTTCGAAACCGAACGTAACTATAGGGATCACCCAAAGTGTTGGGTTAACGTACAAATATATTTAATTTTAATTATAACTAAAACAATAACTGTAATTGCGGAAGATAAAAGTAAACACAGAACGAGATTTTGTTAATGAAGAAACCGCATGTAGAGATCCATAAGCTCGTTAGACTGGTTAAGAGTTGAATTAGCCGCTAATGTTTTGATATGAGTAAAGCTGCACATGAGCCGGTACAGTCCGGTTTTCTGTTGGAACCAGTACATGTACACGGAGTTGACCGGTTCTTCAATTTGAGGACCTGTACCTGTACCTGGACTTGTACCTGTCCCGGTAAGACCGGTCCGGTTCCACTCCGGTACCGGCTTTTTACCTGAATTTTAAAACACACAGTAATATAGTATGTATGACAGTAAAGTAACAACCTAAGAGTCTAAGACTAAGTTCAACATTACAAAGTTCAAAATAACAAAGGTTTAAAACATCACAGAATAAGTGTATCACACTTTAAGTTCAAAGTTCAACATTAAAACATAGTACTAAAAACAACATTTCCATAAGTCTGCGACAAGAAATGAAAAGAAATCCTTGCAAAGGATGGGGGACTTCTCGAACAATGGCACTGGCTGCACTGACACGGAGTTTACATCAAGCTTCTTTTAGCAGAGAATCCCATATGGCTGCAACATGGAACAAAAAAGTAAAACAAGAAAGTAAGCAAGCAATACAAGAAAACTTGAAAAGTAAGTTCTATTAAATAGAAGAAAACCTAATATATTACCTGCCTCATCTTCAACAACATCATCAGGTATATAGTCACATAGAAGATCAAGAGCAATGGGCTTTTGAAGAAATCTTTGTGTACAGAGCAATGCTTCGACTGTCCTTGTATACATAGAAGCTCTCCATGGAGTCAGCACGCGCTTCCCGGTGCTAAAGCTGATTCAGAGGCCACTGAAGACACATGCATGGCTAATATATCTCTTTCCATGTATGAAAGTATCTTATACCTGCTTGCATTAGCCTGCCACCAAGCCAATATGTCAAAATGGTCAGGTTGACCTATTTCACGCATTCCACCTTCAATCACATCTGTCAAATACCTGTCGAGCTCAGTTTTTCTTGCCTCTTCAACACAACTTGGGGTGTCCCAATGTTGTTTCCTCCTTGATTGAATTCTAGCAAACAGACCAACAGATTGCACACTAACTGGATAAGCAACAGTATGAGGATCAGTACTTGACCCCTCCTCGTGAACTGAATACAAGGACTTATAATCTTCAAAGAGTTCTTCAAATTCTAATTTCACCTTTCTCATAACTCTTTGAACCTCCCATGTATTATTCTCATACAAACAATTAAGAGTAAATTCCAAACCCTTTTGTTTCTCTCTTGGATCTAACAGATGAGCAATAAACATTATAGAATTCATTGATTCATACACACCCCAATACTTATGGTACTTAGCACACATTAGACGAGACATACGAGCAATAAAAGGATCTGATGCTACATTGTTTCTAAATTATACTAATTTTTCATTGATGAGTAACAATTGCCATAAGAACATATGAGTAGTGACTTGTATAGATGCAGAAAAGTTGATAGTAGCATCGAAGAATACCGTTAGACACTTCACAAGACCTCTAGCATATTTCCAATCTTCTTGATAAGGAGCATGTTGACGAGGAATCTTTTTCTTCTTATTCTGCTTTGCCTTGTTCTTGCTTGTTGGATCCAACTCCTCAACCTCATCTTCCATATCCTCAACCTCTTTCTCTTCTTCCATATCCTCAAACACGTCTTCTATGACAACATTACTAGCTATAGATTCTTCAATATCAGCATCAGTAGGTAAAACAGATTCTTTTTCTTGCTCAAAGATAAACCTCTGTTGAAAGTCCTTATCAATCTGTGCTAACATTGCAAAAACTTTTTCATATTTTTCAGCAGCATCTAACATCAAGTAAGTGCTATTCCATCTAGTATACACATCTAAAATCAGAGATTTCTTACAATCTACCTTTGCTAGAGAAGCACATTGTTTAAATTTTTCGTGCCTAGAAGGAGAACTAAGAACGTATTTTACAACTGACCTTATTCTTCTAACTGATACATTAAAGAGCCTTACTGCATCTTTTATGACAAGAGCAAGAACATGGGCTGCACACCTCACCTAGAGAAAGAACAAAAAAAAAAGTATACTGTCAAATTCAATGCTTAAAAATGCAGCACAAAAATAAATATTTGGCTCTATTTGGCACAAAAAGAAATATTTGACAAGAGCAAGAACATGGACTTACATGTAAATATTTGGCTTTAATTGGTGATCATGTCCATTTAATGACAACATTCTTCAAATGCTCAATAGCCACTTTGTTTGCGCTGACTTTGTCTAGAGTGACACCAAATACATCTTGTAGACCCCAATCCTTCAAACAATCCACCAGCTTCTCACCGATTGCATTACCAGTATGACCTTCAACTTGGCAGAACATGAGTATTCTCTTTTGTATCTTCCAGTTCTGATCAACATAATGAACGGTTACACAAATATAGTTATAATTATTTGGTGATGTCCATGTGTTATCACATAATCTTCAACCACTAGCAATAGCATAAATTGCATATACTTAAGAATCTAACTAAATTGAAATTCACAACAAACAATCAAAAACAGCAGTTCCAGCAGTACATTAGATTTTCATAGTTTTTTTTATAAACCCCATATAACGATAAACCAAATTTCTCTTACATAGCTTCACCAAAACATAAGAACCACCACTAAAGTAATTGTAGGTGATACAGGACACTCAATTCAACTAGGCAGAAACAGAGACACTGAACACAATTAGCTTAAGTAATTTTCACTATACAATAACTCAACTCAACATCACAGATTTTGGGAATGGAATTGATAAAAACAAAAACTAACATATATCCATGTATACTGCTTATCAAATCTCAACATGGGTATACACGGAATCACATAAATCAGTCAACACAAAATAAAAACCCTAATTCAATCTCAAATCAAACCCTAATTCAATTTCAAATCAAACCCTATTTCAATCTTAGATTCTTAATAGTAACAAAACAATTGTTACTCCTAGTTTAAATCGATTTCAAATCCCAGTATCACACGATTCAAAGTTTCAAACCCTAGTTTATTCCATAATTGATTTCAAATCCCATGAGAGTTACAAGTAACTTACAAATCTAAGAAGAAGAAGAAGAGCAAGTATCCTAGTTTATACCTTAACGAATCGATGATGGTGGTGACTGGTCACTGGTGAATCATGAATGGTAGTGAAGAACGACTGCTGCTCTTCAGAGAAGAAAAAAAAATAAAACTGAAATGAAAGTCGATAGAAATTAGAGATAGGGTTATACCTATGAGGGACGGTCAGGATATAAGATTCCCAAAAAAATCTACGACTACAATTAACCGGGACATATGGGCCGGGACAGGTCGGGACTCACCCCAGAACCAGTACAAGTACCGGCCTACTCCGGTTCTCAGTTTTAAGAACCGGTACCTGTCCCGTCTACTCCGGTTCCGGTTCGGTACGAGTCCGGTTTTTCCGGTTCCGGGTCGGTACAGGTAAAATGGACCGGGTCTTGTACAGCCCTAGATATGAGCATTAATCAATAAAAATAACAAAAACATCTAGAGATGAAATTAGTACCATTGGTAAGATCTTTAAAAGGTATGTGAAATGGACTACTTGAACGTGTCATTCAGATACCAGGCGAAAAAAAATTTTATTTGATTTGTATGGAGGGCAAAATAGTCATTTTGCATGAAAACAAGATAATTCTGCTGCACACCGTGTGGCTCCCCATAACCAGTGTTCTAGGTGCCTCGGTAATTTTGTTCAATTTTATTCAAAACCAAACGAAGACAAACTCATTCTCTTTTTTCTCCTGCATTTTTTTTCTTCTTTCTTCTACTCCTTCCCTGTTTCCTAGCTGCTGCAATTCTGAAAAGGTCATGAGAGTTTTGTAATCGAAAGAAAATGAGAAAGATTAAGAAATGGTTGCTGGTAGTGGTATTGGTTCGAGTGGCTAGTTCAGACTCAATAGGAGAGGAAATCCAGAGTTTATCAACTTACGATTTTTCTGAGTTGAATTACTATAAAAATTGATCATGGAACTTAGCGATTAAGGAAGGGTTGGAAGAACATCATCTTAAGAAGAAGATTATATAGTCAATTTGAAGATTCAACTGCAAATAAGAATAATAATTGAAGAGATTAAGGTTTTTAGGAACAAGTTGATACTGAAGAATTCAAGGCAGAGGAGGTGGTGAATTATGAAAGTAAGATATGCGTATTTAGTATTCATTGAAGCTGAGTTAAGTTGACAACAAATATTAGTTAGCTATAAAAGATTAGGGATTGCATCTGATGTAATGATTTCTTCAACCAATTGAAAATAATATCATTTATTAAGTTGTATTATCGCACTTAATAATTTGTTGTGTTGGTTTTGAATTGAATATTTAGGTAGAAAATTGAGGTTAGGGTTTTTCAGGAATTGATGTTGGTAATTTGAGTTCCTGATGGTATGAGTAGATTATAGATAGGTCTAATTATTCATTTCGTAGATGTAGTGAATGGAATTGTAAAGAGGGTGTTGTTGAATTGGTGGTTGATGCGTCATTGAATCAAAATATGGGTTATGCGGTTGAGAGTAAGAAATGTGCTGGTTAGAATGAGGAAGAGATGTTGGTGCTTGACTGTGTTGCAGAACCTTGAACTGGGATTGAGACAAGTGTGTGGGCATGCAGTTGAGTCTTTCTCAACTTATAATGGTGAGCTTTAGAGTTATTATTGCTACAGCAACTGGAGTTGAAGTTGAAAGACATGATGGGTTTACTGTGACGGACATGAATTTACATATGATGAGAATTAATACTACTCTAGAATATAAGTCTTGTGGTGTTGGAGGGAATTGTAACTGAATAATTTGAATGTGACCTGAGTTTGATCTATAATTGAACTGGTAGGGGTTCAGGATTGAATTTGCAGTGTGGTCTGAGTTTAATTGGACTGTTATGATGTGTTGTGTTGAGTTGTTGTTGTTACAATGACGAATATATGATTTGAAGGCTTGGAGTTAATAATGATATAAGCTATTCGAGGTTGAGTATGAAATTGAATAAAAGTGAGATGGACTTGGAGGTGGTTATGTAATGAAAATTGTAAAAAACTGAAATGAGAGGGATAGTTGGAGTTGAAGTGAATGGTAATACCAATAAGAGGAATATGTTACTGAACCGAAGACTGGTAATAGTAAGTATAGGTTATAGATAGAAGATTCGATTGAAGCTTGCTTCTTCTGATTTAAGGTAAGCCGATCTTGTAATTTTAAATAAGTTATGGAACTCGTATGCATATTATGCTTGATTATAAGACCTTCGGGACTTATGATGGTAGTTTTCATAATCATGGTTTGTATGGACACTCTGATATATGTATTCTTTGTTAATATGTAAAACAACACATTATTATATTGATATCACTTCAAATATTTTCACTTATATAGTATTAGGAAGTTTTGGGTTTCGTTGTTAGTATTTTATGCAATTATGATTCTTAAAATCGATAATCTAGATTTGATTCTTCAATTAAGTTATAATCTTATTAGCTAAGCAGGTGATTAGGTTGAGGCGTCACAAGTTTGTATCAGAGCTCATTATAAGATCTTACATGGGAAACAATAAATAATGCTTAATATTAGATTTATGACTGGATTTATTTTAGAACTGGTTTGGGTTGTGAGATAAACTTTAGCCACTAAAAGCTATCAAAAATTAAAAGATTCATTTGTTGTTTCTTCTCTTGTTGCTGACATATATTATGAAGTATGAATTATAGGTTTAACTAATCACAATATAATCTAGAAATTAATAAAGATGAGGAAATAGTTAGTCCAAAAAAAATAATTAGACACTTAGTCCATCCAGGGAAAATAGCGAGCTTGGTAATTCTGATAGATTCCAGATTTATTTAGGAGCTTTATTCTGTTATATTTTCCAATATATTCTGAGTCATTAATCTATTAAGATAGGAATTATTCTATGGAACCCAGAGCTACGAATTTTAGATTTTAGTTGCAGAAAGCCATCTAGTTTTTGTATCATTTCATGTTACTTCGAACTCATTTGAAATGAGTCGAATTTCACATGCCTGTAAGTATGGCAACTAGTTAATGAAAGATAGATCGATCTAATTTTTGAGGACAACAATTATTATAAAGTGGATAGAGTATAGAGATCCATAAGTTCGTCAACACTATTAGACCGGTCAAGAAAATAAATAGTCGCTAATGATTTGATATGAACACTAATCAATAAAAATAATCAAAACATATGAAGATGAAATCAGCACATTGGATAGATCTTGAAAAGTTATGCGAAATGGACCACTTGAACATTTCATTCGGATACCGGGAGAAGAAGAAATTATATGATTTGTATAGATGGAAATATAGTCATTTTGCATGTCAATCTATTATGGAAACCAAGATAATTCTCTTGGGTACCATGTGGCTTCCTATAACCAGTGTTTTGCGTGCCTCATTAATTATGTTTGGTTTTATCCAAATCCAAACGAAAAAGAATTCTTTCTCTTTCTTTCTTCTTCTTATTTCTTCTACTTCTTCTCTGTTTCCTAGTTGCTTCAGTTCAGAAAAGGTCACGATAGTTTTCAAATAGAAACAAGATGAGAAAGATTAAGAAACGGTTGCGGGTGGTGGTATTGGTTTGAGTGGCTAGTTCATAATCAATAGAAGAGGAAATCCAAAGGTTATAAACTTAGGGTTTTTCTGAGATGATAATTAAGTTACTATAAAATTGATCATATTTTCTAGTCAATTTGAAGATTCGACTGCAAAGAATAATAGTAATTGAAGAGATTAGGGTTTTTAGAAACAAGTTGATACTGATGGATTCAAGGCATAGGAGGTGGTGAATTGTGAAAGTAAGGTATGGGTATTTAGTGGTGATTGAAGCTGAGGTTAGATGTAAAAGATTAGGGATTGTAGATGAGGTAATGATTTGTTCAACCAATTGAAAAGAATATCATTTATTAAGTTGTGTTATCGAACTTAAGTATTTATTGTATTGGTTTTGAATTAAAGATTTAGGTAGAAAATTAAGGTCAGGGTTTTTCAGGAATGATGTTGGAACGTTGAGGCCCTGATGGTATAAGTAGATTATAGATAGGTCTAATTATTTATTTCAGAGATGTGGTGATGGAATTGTAAAGAGGGTGTTGTTGAATTGGTGGATGATTCTTCGGTGAATCAGAATATGGGTTTTGCAATTGAACACAAGGGTTTAGTTGTGCTGGTTAGAATGAGGAAGATATGTTGGTGCTTGACTGTGTAGCACAACCTTAGAACTGGGATTGAGACAAGTGTGTGATGTGCAGTTATGTCTTTCTCAACTTATAATGGTGAGCTTTATAGTTATTATTATTATAACAACAGGAGTTGAAGTTGCAAGACATGAAGTTACATATCCTGAGAATATTACTCTAGAATATGAGTCTTAATGGGACTAGTGAAGAGGTAGAGCTATAATTGAACCGGTGGCGGTTCATGATTGAATTTGCAGTGTGGTTTGAATTTAGTTAGATTGTTATGATGTGTTGTGTTGTTGTTGTTGTTACAATGATAAATGTACGATTTGCAGGCTTGGAGTGAATAATGATATAGAGGTTGAGTATGAAATTGAATATGATTGAGCTGGACTTGGTGGTGGTTATGTAATAAAATTGTAAGCTATTAAACTGAAAGGGATAGTTAATTACAGTTGAAGTGAATGTTAATACCAATAGGAGGAATCTGTTATAGATAGAAGATTCGATGGAAGCTTGCTTCTTCTCATTTAAGGTAAGACCGATCTTGTAACTTTAAATGAGTGTTGATGGTGGATTTTCGACAAAGGCTAAAATCGTAAAATCATGATCTTGCATATTTCTGACACGACTTCAGACACATATATGGAACTCATATTTTAGGATTCATATGTGAAAGCTCATGTCATAATCTTTGAATGAGCGTACATCCTTTTAGAGCTGGCATGAATATGTGATTCTTAAGTCCTCTCAACTGAGCTTTCGATACTTCGCATATTTCATCAACACTTCTATATAGAATCGAAATTATTGGACGGCTCCTAGACATATTGCATGCTAGTATAGAGCTTTAGTGTCTTCAGGATGCTAGACTTTTCCCTGACTACGTAAAGTTCATATGTATAGAATCCAATGATTGGACGGCTCCTAGACATATTGCATGCTAGTATAGAGCATTAACGTCTTCAGGACGTCGCAATGTTCCCTGACTATAAGGAATTCATATTCATAACGATCATGATGTCTCTATCATCTCATACCTCGCTTCTCGAATAAACTCGCTCCTAGACATGTTCCATGCTAGTATAGAGAAACTCATAGATTAATTATAGCGCAACATTCGTCTATTGGATTCCTAGAAAGTAATCTATTTTATCCCATTACTCCGTTTCATGGCTTATTCTCAGTTGTATTCCATGAATTAGTAATAGATATTCAATCTATCTCATTACTCCGTTTTATGGCTTATTCTCAACTGGATTCCGTAAATTAGTAATAGATATTCACTTTTCGGGCATTTGAACCACCATCGAGTAAGCCCCGAGAAAATGGTACGAGTGTACTTAACAATAATGCACGAACGAGCACCCAAACGCATGAACGAGCATTCAAAAATATAGACGAATGACATGTGAAACAAGGAGGGGAAATAATATAAATAAATAAAAGAGAGGTGCACGGGACCGGCCCACCGGCCGGACGGTCATGCCGTCGTGGCCGGTCCACGCCTCTCCCTTTTTTACTTTTTATCTTATTTTGTTACTTTCCCCATCTCATGAAAACTCCCTCGTTTGAGCAAAACTCCTAGTTTCTCCATATTTCCTCACACGTTGAAAATAATAATATAAAATAGGGAAGAGCAGGGGACCAGGCCCACCGACCGACCGTCCATGCCTTAGTCGAGGCCGGTCCCATGCCTCCTTAATTTCTTATTTTATTAATTATTTATTCCCTCATTTCATGAAATTTCCTCGTTTGAGCAAAAACTTGATTTTTCCATATTTCTCAAATATTGCTCAAACTACCAAAAGCCAAAAGCCAAATGGTCACACGGCCATCCGGGTTTCTCATGGAAAATAATAAAATATTATTATTTTAATATTCTCAAAATATTGGTCGCGCGAGCAAAGTTCTACTTGCTCATTCGAGCAAAATCGAGAGTTTCAGTCAAGATCAAACTCTTCTGAAAATCCAAAATATTGCTCGAACATGCACTGGAAAATATCAAAATTGAGTCATGGGCAATCATTGGTGAAACGGGGATGTCACCTTGAACGACCAAGGTCGGTCTGGCTTGCAGAAGTCGGTCCCAAATCCTTTTATAATTTTGAACTAATTAATCTTCCATAGTTCATATTGGGATCAAACTCTTTCCAAACAACTTGGAATTTGATTAATCGACCATCAGTCGGTCCACGACCATCAAGGGCCGGTTTCATACCCATTGGTCGGTCCCTCCTCTCTCCATAATTAGGTTTTACCACCTATGCTCTGACGAGCACTATTTTAATAATGATTTAACGAGCATTTTAATCATCCTTTCACCAACTTGTATATAAAGGACTTTGGTGCATGCTCATTCGAGCACCTGGGCGCTACATGGTCGGCCATCATCCCATGTAGTTGGTCCCTCTATCACTCATTGATTGATTATCAGTAAATAATCAATTAACCAAAATTAGGGTTTCAAACCAAATGCTCTGCAAATCATAATTCTGAAAAAGTTCGAACACTAATAATTTTATATTGATCCAGCAATCAACATCATAATTAATTATATAATATTCGATCCAGCTACTAGTATTTTTAATTAATATTTTATTGGGTACGCTACCAATAATTCATGTATCGAGCAATATTTTCTCAAACGGACAATATTTGGTCATATGAACAGTATTTTCTTAAACTAGCAATATTTATTTTTCTTACACTAAATTGCTTAAGTTAGCAAAATACATGATCAACTATCAATTAATCGATTCGGGCAATTTTCCTCATGCTGATTCAACTATCAAGATTTGAGAATCCTATTGATCCAGCAATCAATATTCTAATTTAATGTTTGGTCCTGCTACCAACATTTTGCTCGACTGAGCAACATGGCTCGAACGGACGACCATCCAATATTTCTGATTCTTCACTCGATCATTCATGATATATTAGATCAGGAATGAGCAATCTGTATAATTCAACAATATTTTTGGTTTCCTGTCGAATACTCGACATATCAAAATAAGTCATTAATCGAGCAATCTCATTAGACAATCCAAGTTATCATAATATTATTATTACCTCGACTGATGAAAGGATATATCACAATTCATCAAGAATCAACGCCTTTCCACTATTCTGTCTCAACAGACACCTTATGCTCAATCTATGAGCCTCAGAGCATACCACGTCCATTCATTATGCTCAACTCATCAAGGCTAGACTCACCATCTAGTCAATTCAACAACTGATTAATTAAATAAACATCTTCCTTGTAGACTCCACATTCATGAGACATCAATCACGTCACATGGGGGGCTATTAACTAGGGTTTTGGTCTGGCGGACTACGGAACGTGTGTACGCCCACGATGATAAATGTGAGTAAGTCGTGCAAGTAGTTGAGGGAATTATAAAAGTAGTGTATGGAAAATCAACCAAGTCTTCGCATGACATAGAACTAGTTTAACCACGATTTCCCACTTTTCCACTCACTCCAGCAACCGCCACACTTATTGGTATCAATGTGTCTACTATTCTTGCTATATAAATAAGTCTATGAATCCATGATTGAACAACCAAGAATAATCTGGTAAACAACAATTTTGACCAACAAGAAATTACCACTCAATCGAACAAAACTTATTTAAGAACTCAAAAGTTCACCAACTTGCAGAAATCGTCAACGCATCCACAATCCTTTATCATCATTGATCTCACACACACTTTTCAGCTTCCCTCCAACAGATTGACCCTCTTCCTATTCCCTCTTTGTGACCGAATTGACTCTGGAACGACCATCGTTTTGGTTTAGGCTGGAGTCCTAGAGATTGATCTAACTATGGAACTCAAAGCACTCACGTGAAGTGCATATTTTTAAAAAAGGTTTAGTCAATTTGCTCGGTCGATGAGTCTCGGTCCGCACGCTTGAGTCTCCGCTTTCCTAAAAAAAACGCAAATTGTTTAACTTGTGTCATTGATTTGGCATGAACCATTAAATCTTTCTGACTGAGCTAACTCAGTCTGACTCGGATTTGGGTGTTTTATTGAGCTTATCTGACTGTGTCAACTTTGTTGACACGATTATTTAACTCAGTTGACACTATGTAACTTAATTGACTTGATCTTTGATCTAGAATTTAACCAGTTGACTTGATCCAGTGAACCGTTCACCGTTAGTTGACCGACGTCCTGATATGACTTTCCGAAGAGTTTTCGTACCTCTTCAATGATCAATTTGGAAATACAAATACAATGGAAATTTAACAAAGAAAGAGATAGCAGAATAGAACAAAGAACATTGATACAGACGAAAGATATCGATTGGTTTCTGAATAGACATTTATGTATCGTTGTCATGTTGATTCAAATGGTAATTACAAGTTCAAAATGTTGATGATGATGAAGGACGGTACTATATACTTGAAGATGTAATTATGATTTGTCATCAAATCAGGGAGAACTCTGTAACCTTCTTGTAAAATGTTGTGTGGTATCCGTTGTCTGGTTTCCCCGCGAGGAGTGTTTGTGATTTCCCACGGCTCCTTGCTAAGTTTGTTGTAGGGCGAGGTCAACCGCTTGAATATTATTTTGTGTAGGCATGGGTCTGCCGGTTGAATATTATTTTATTTAACTTATTGTCTTATTATTTAATATACTATTTTATTTGGGGGGGGGGGGGAACTTGTATGCATATTATGCTTCATTGTAAAACCTTCGGGACTTCTGATGGTAGATTTCAGAATCATGGTTTGTATGGGCACTCTGTGTGGATGGCGTTATTATTAGAGTCTGGAGTTATTATGATGTTGTCTTCTCCAATGAGTTTGGTGAGGTCTGAGTGACATCTTTTTGGTTATTCTAATTTCACTTTTTTGGATCATTTGGTGGTCGTATTTCATGGATATTGTTATTATGGTACGCAATATCTGAGGGGGTGGGGGTTAGAATGACTTTCTTTCCTGAATGTCATATTCATGTTATTGTGTTGTGTGTTGGGTGAAAAAAGTGTTATCTGCTTTATTTTATTGTTTTGTTTTAATTTATAATCTTTTAAAAATGTGAAGCATGTTAGTGATTGCTTGAAAGTTACTCCCTCTGTTTCAAAAAGACTGTCCGCAATATTAAGGAGATCACAATATTTTACTTTGCTACCCTTAGTTACTTACCAATTTTATTTTAATATAAATGATAGCAATAAAAAATACCTAATAATTATTAGGAGGATTACAAATGCGAAATATAAAAGAAAAAAATTAAATGATATCGAATTTACGAAGTATAAACTTTATAAGAATTTAATTTTTAGAGTCGGATATATATTCTCTTAAAAGGAATGAAGGATATATTTATTTCCTTAATCATACAAATAATATCTTAGATCGGGTCCATATAACACTATTGATGCTAATCAATAGAAACTCTCTGCCTCTTTGTCTTCCCTACATTTCCACTACAGAACGTTATCGCCACGAGCTCTACCGAAAAAGTTAAAGTCTGGAATGATTGATTATTTTTTTTCCGATCAAAAGAACGACGCAATACTGGAGGATTAGGATGGATTGAGTTATATCAACAGATTACGCAATCAACGTCAAGATGGTGTTGAAATCGTGAGTCACTGTCATCAAATCAGCTAAAGCCGAGAATCTCACGGTTGCTCCAAAAAGTTTTGTCATCCCAAAGCAAAATATTAGAGGAAGTTTAGGCATCGTAATTGTAATTAGGGATTTCCAAAATTTAGGCATCTGTTATTAGGATTTGGGAAGAAATCTTGATGCGTGTTTGTTCAATCCGTGAAAGAGATACTTTTGTACTGTTGTGGTCGGTGTTTTGGTACTTTGTGGGGGATCCAGATTTCTGGGGGATCCAGATTTCTGGGGAAGGTATTGTTTATAGGGATTTGTTTTTTGTTCTGTGGCCATGAAGAGAATCAATTTTTTTCTTCTTCTCCGTGTGTCCATGCCGGTCCAACCCGTTCTGGTCCAGCTGTTGTCCGTTCCTGCTCTCTTTTTAATTCGGTTTTGCGCGACCAAAACTGTTCTGATTCTGTATATATATACGAGAACCAATATACGAGGTATGTAACTAATGTAATAATTTTTTTCCTCTTAAGATAAGTCTATAAATTGTCAATTTAAACTATGAGTGATAAATGATGAATCTAAATGATAGTGTTTGTTTATTTGTATGTTTGTTTGATAGACAAATTACAATTAAGAAAAAAATGATCTGCCTGATATAGTGCTAGGGCTATATATTACATTAAAAAATAAAAGAAGGAAAAAAAAAACCACATGTTTGTTTTCTTCCCATGGGTATGTATGATTCATGTGTGTTTGGTTTGAATTTTCTTTTGTGTTCTTTGGACTCTTGCATAATTTTGGTTGAACTGTATGTTTATCACTATCTATCTAGAATTAATGAATCATCATGTGCAACTATTCTCTTATTTGAGATTTGTACTACTATGGATATGTGTGACGGGTGATTAGACTGTCTGTAACAACACACGATTAATTTAATTCTTTGATTTTATGCCTTGTATGATTGAGTGTTTAATTGTTTAATTGCTTGATCTATTATTTTTATGCAAGAATGAACTGTTTTGAAGAGAAAAAAAATTGTTTAATGTGAAAATGATTCGTCATCGTGCTTTGATATTTTACTGTCACATGCTTAGCGAATTGATTTTGGTTCCAGATCGATGCTTTGTTGTTTGTTTATTTGATTATATATACTAATTTGTGTTATTCAAGTTATATATCTATGCATATTCTATAATTATTGAATTGAAGATTTGATGATATGTTTGGCTCATATATTTGTCTATTTATGCGTCTTAAAGACAGGTTTTTTTGTTTGCTCCATGATAATTGTATCCTATTTTTTTCATGAAAATATGATGTTGTTAGTGGCATCGGCTAAGTATTGTCAAAACCATTAGGGGGTCATGATTGCTTTCTGACTTGACCAAATTATCTTTAGAACCATCAAAAAATTTGGTATTATTAAACTGGAATTAGTCATATATTAATGTCTTTTATTAAGGTTATTTACAGTTGGACCCAACTCGACTCAGAAATGATATTTTTGTCTCAAAAGTATACTTGAACATTGTTATTGTCTATCTAGCACGGAAACCATTTCATTGTGGAAAATGAATATATCTTATATTAAACCTTCTACCAATGACGATGTACTATCTAAAAGGTGAAGATATATACATCTAAAAGGTGAAGATATACGCTCCAATGTTTCTAAGGAAACATATCGTCCTCAATTTACACTTGGAGAGCAACAAAGTGCTTTGAAGGAAATTTAAATATTCATGATTTTTTTTCCCACGAGCATTAATGTCCAGTGGGATGTAATCCGCTGGTTAGACTATTGAATTAGATTTTGTAGCTTCAACAAAGTTATGTTGTAGTTAAAAGCACATGAATCTCAGTTTTTTTAGGACGGACTCACAAAAAGTGATAGGAGACATATTTTATTTTTCTACCATTTTTCTACTTCATTCATATACTAATGAACCAGCATATGTTAAAGTATGACAACAAGAGAACTATCTTTAGTAATCTATTCAACCTAAAGTAATTGGTTGACATGTATAGTAAGATTCTCTTGGCCTCTTGAGATAAAGAAATTTCTCAAATTAAGCTAAATGTAACAAAATTAAAAATGGAAAAGAACCCCAAATTAATGAGGGTTAGACGTACCGACTCATATAAAGCATGTACAAAGGGACATATGTATCATGAGACAAAGATGTACTTTTGGCTTCGGTAGTAATAACACCAATACACAAGTATTAGCCGAGTATGGGATGAGCTAAAATGTAGTTACAGCTCCCATCATAAATGAAAGAGTTGGAAATGCACCTGTCATGGGTGTTGGTATATACAATGTAGTGTATGTATCATAATAACAACCAATTTTCACATAACTTTAATGGCAACAAGAACTTTTCCGGGCCAATTGACTATCTTATTGAGCTGAACTAGATCCAATGTCTGCACTTATGGAATGAAAACACGAGACATAAATTCTCTAAAGCATTTTAGATATATTGGGTGACATGTAATATATATTTACTCTAAAGTACTTGAGTTGAATCCCACTTTTATTACGTAATAAGACCACACTCTCAAGACCCAAGTGTCTAACTCGTAGTTGTTTTTCTTCCACTAGCTTAAGAAATTTAAATTAGTTGTTGAACTATTTCCATATAATGTGACTACGAGGATAAGATCATCGAGCGAAGCACTACTGAAAATTTGTTTTCAAGATAGAACAAAGACGTCACAAGAGATAATCACACCTTGTGAAATTCCACAGAAACCCATGCAAGTGGATATCATGTGGAAACTCACAGTGATGAGAATATAATTGAATGCATCTTTTATAGTCTCTAATATATTAGAGAAATTAGTAAGTCAATCTAGTGAAATGTAAATCACTATAGTATTTGGATTGTTGAATCCATATTGACTCCGACTATGAAATGTTGGGAATTGACTCATACGGGCTTTGACCATAACCATAAAGCCACTTTGGTTGTGACATGATGATCCTTTTTAAAGGACTCATACAAACATCAATTTATTTGAGTGAACAAAAATGGGAGAAAGATTGACATAATGTGAAATGACGGCATATCTCTAAATAAGTGTTTTCTAAAGTACTAGATGACCAACTACCCCCCTCCCCCCACCCCCACCTCCCCCCCTATTGCTTTTAAGTAGGAAATCATATCGCTCATTTAACAAAATCTTCAGTAAAACAGGATCGAAACCATCCTGAGATACAAATAGTAAACAATCCATATTAAAAAGAAAACAAGGTGAAATTAGAAAAATAGTCATGCAGAATGCGGACCATTAAAGTGACTTATGGCTCTGGTGAATGTTTTGACATTTTGGACTAGTTATAGTTCCCAAGAAATTTTGTGTTTGGAAAACTACTAGCACATATTATGCATGTAAGGGCTCACCACCCCTTATAAATGCTATCTAGTGTACATCAAAAGGACTTGATGGTTATTGCGTATTTAATAGGATCAATGCAGAGCATCCTTATGGTCTCGCAAATGCTATCATCAAAGGTTACAAATGATGTCTAAGGAATAGGTTATGCGTACCAACCTACCTTTTATTGCTTTGGGGATATGAAATATTACACTTTACTTAATTCGTTTTAAAACCCAATATTATTCAACCTTTTCTGCATACCAGTTGGTAACTGGATTTAAGCCTGTCATTTGTGTTCTAACGCATTTTTGGTTGCACTATATATGTGCCATTACGACTCCACATCGTACTATGATGGATATTCAAAACTGTTAAGTAGTTATGTTGGAAATGAGTTTCTAACAATTATCCGCATTTTAAAACTTTTTGTAGGAGATCTCTTACCACTATATTTGCGGGTTATCACTTTAATAACGCAGTCTTCCAGTCGTTAAGGGGAGATAAGAAAAGTAGTTTATAAGGGAAGGACATGAATTTTCTTGGTGTGTTCTCACTGTGTCTCAGTTAATTCTTGTACTCCACAAATATAAATGTGAAGTGACAAAGAATAATCGATTTCATAAAGTGAACTGATATCGGCAACATGACAAGATCACACATATCAGCTGTAAATAATCCTGTAAGGTTAGATATCCTCAGTATGGGGTACACCATAGACTGAGGTGTTGCAACTACACTTGGTGGAAGTGTAGTTAAGGTCGTGTCTCCATAAAGGAAGATGGAGAGACCACCATGTTCGATCAATACTCGCCTAGAAAAGAAGTAGATGAGTAAGGAACAACCTAATTTGTATCATTAATGAAATCATCTCAATTTATTGACTCTGACAATGTCCATGAATCAATACTGGAGGACGCGCCGAAGTTTTAAATGATTCTAGAGAACAATGAAATCCTGACGAATTATGAGAATGCACATGAGTCAATGGAAGGATCATGCGTGCACAATGATGATATAGTCCATAAATAGTTGCTCCAGAAGTAAAGAACAGTGAGATCGAACCATGCTTTATTTTGATTAATTTCAAATAAATAGCATATTTGGCATACACAATCCAGGTAGATCTTAGTTATTTGGCAGATATACGAGTATTTGGTGTGGTAATGCTAACCAACCAAGTGTAAATCCTGTGGGACATACATGATTATTTGTCATAGAGCATAGTGGGAAAAATGAAGTCCCAAAGTATCAAGCTCGCCTTGTGGAGCAAGGTTTCTCACAAATCCCTAGAATTTTCCTCTTGTAATGAACGTTATAGAGTTCCGCTACTTGGTTAGCTTGGTAATTTCAAAAGGACTTGAAATGCATCATATGTATGTGGTTATTATGTATCTCTGAAAGAATTAAGAGATAAAAAATATTTACAAATGTACTTGATAGCCTTTTGTTGCCAAAATCAAGTGACTCTAAACCACAGAGTGCATTTACAGTTAGATAGAATGCTCAATAATAGATTGAAGCAATCAGGCGGATGTGGTATACCCATCTAAGTGGCAATTGATTTGGAAGGTATAGACAAGTAAGGCATTTTTCCTTGCGTATTCACAAGCGAGTTCCTGATTTGGAATTCTGGCTACTTATGTTGATGTTACAGGCATGATGGGTGCTCTTGATGTAATAAGATATCCTACAATCTACTCTAAATCCAAATTTGAGATGAGAAATCTGGGGAAAGATCGACCGAAAATTGAGCTTATGGTATATATATTATTCCACCAGTTTGCATATGTCCAAAATTTTCAGGAAATTTAACAAGGACATGCATCCTGCTAGCACTCCCATGGTTAGTCGAGGTTCATACATAAGTAAATGACCAATTCGTCCAAAAGAAGATTACGAAGATGTGTCGGGAGATGAATTTCCCTTATATAATTACAATATACGCATTATTGTACTTAGCATAATGTACTCGACCAAATGTTACATCCTCAGTGAACTTGTTAGCTAGATATAGCTCAGCGCCAACGCAACGTCATTGGAATGATATAATGAACGTAATCATATACTTAAATGTAACCATTGACATGATTTTGTTTTATCCCTGCAAATACGTAAAAAGTAATGCTAATGAAAGTGCAATCCAAAAGTTGTTGATTATGAAGGAACAATAATCTCTTCTCCAACGATAATCTCAGGGGGGATATGGTAGACTATTTTCTAAGTCATCACCGATATTTAGTTTCGAAAAGTACATGACTAAAGGAACTGTCTGGAACAACTCTAAAATTAATTAGGGGAGATGTCGACATATTTTACTTCGAAATTGAAGATGTGTTGTACTATTTTTCCCTTCGACCGAGAATAGTTTTTCCCAAATGGTTTTGTTACTCGACAAGGTTTTTTGTGAGACAACACTAAAAAATATCAAGTATGTTGAACATTGAAGACAGAAATGTTAGAGCATTGCTCGGTCGAACTCGCATGCGTTGCTATCTCAAGCATGTTTGTCAATGTTAGTGATCAAAACTATAAGTCTTGATTTCTAGTCTATTATAGTTAAGTCTCGGACTAGGATAAAAATTGTAGTTGAGCTCAAGGACTTCATGGCGATTCATCATACAAGAAGATGAACTACGCAAGGAACCGGTGGAACTTCTCGACAAAAAGGTATGTGAAGACTTGAACTTATCTGTCACTCAAAAGTCTATCTACTCTATCTCCTACTCTTTGAGACAAGAAGTCGTATGCTATATATATAGACTTGGATTATACACATTTGGTATTTCGAGCCGAGTATACCTCGCCTATCTATATCTCGAAATATGTGTTGGTAAGATTTTCGCTTCAATCAAGTTTATCTTTACCATGTGACGAAAGTCATAATATGTTTCAATCATCTTGAAAATTGCTTTGACGAGAAATGGTGTAACAATTGTATAACGTCCTCTAAGAATGTTTCAATGATTGAAATGAGAGTTTAGATTACATAACCAATGATGGACATAAGCATTGTTGTGGAAACACATTTATGTATAAGTCCTATTCCTTGCACCAAAGTTTGCGAACTTTGTTGATCAAGAGAACCGGAAGAATGGCGTGAGCCAAGTCCGCGAACTTCCGAAGTTCTCAAACCCAAAAATTTCTGCTGGAGGTGACAAACTACTTGCATGAAGCTAAGTCCGCCAACTCAGTCCGCGAACCGGCGAAGTTCTCAAACCCGAGAATTTCTGCTGGAGTTTGTAAACTCTGCCCGGTAACTTAAGTCCGCGAACTTAGTCTGCGAACTTGAGAAGGTTATATATCTGAAGATAATTTCTGAACTTAAACTTAAAAAGACTAAGGAATGCGGCTTGCAAACCGTGGCTATAAAATTTCATGAGCCGATTCAAGTGAATCAAATCATCTTTGCTTCAATTGTGTCTTGTGTAGTACATGAGATTTCCTTGAAATTGAACAACTTTCTAACTAGTTCATTTTAAAGTCATTTGAACTAGTTATGGTGAAGAAGAACATGGTTGATATGAAATGCTCATATGGCTAACCTTTGGTTAACTGTTGTTGAACCAACAAGTGCATACGTTTGGGTATGGTTAACAAACCTAGAAGCGTGCATTTTCAAGTGTGTGTAACAAGCTAAGTTTTCGATCTAACGGTTGAGAAATATTAGCTTGAATCTAAATCATATTTTCATCTAACGGGGAATATTGAATGCTTTGTTACTAAGCTAACATTGATTGCAAACCCTGATTTGAAAGACTATATAAAGGAGACATCTAGTATTGTGCAAAACTAATCCCCACACCTCATGTGTGATACTAGTTTGCATACTACAATCGATTCTCCTTTAACCCTTTGGTTTTATTATTCTAAAACTAGGTTAACGACTTAAAGATTTCATTGGGATTGTGAAGCCAGACCGATACTACTTTTATCGTAGTTGTGTGATATGATCTTGCATATTCTATCGTACGAGTACAATCATATTGATTGGCTTGAGATTGATATCTCCGATAGGAAATATATAAAAAGTAATCACAAACATCTTTGTCTCATTGTCTATGATTCCTCAACATCTTGTTTCCCTACCATACGATTAAGATTGTTGTGAGGTGATTGATAACTCTAGGCTGTTCTTCGGGAATATAAGACCGGATTACCAGCTGGTTCCTGTTCACCTTGATTATTATCAAAAGACGGAACAAAACCTTTATGGTTTATCTTTGGGAGACAGATTAATCCTTTGATAGACTTGTCTGTTGGAGACATATTTGTTTATTGTCAAAGCCTGCGATTTTGGGTCGTAACAACTCTTAGTTGTGGATGAGATCAGCTAAGGGAATCAAGTGCGAAGTATACTGCTGGGATCAGAGGCTTAGGAGCAGTAGGATATTGATTGGGGTTCAAATACAGTCCAGTTCGAAGTTAGCTTGGAGTAGGCTAGTGTCTGTAGCGCCTTAATACAATGTGTGTTCAATCTGGACTAAGTCCCGGGGTTTTTATGCATTTGCGGTTTCCTCGTTAAAAAAATTTCTGGTGTCTGTGTTATTTCATTTTCCGCATTATATTGTTTTAACTTTATAATTTAAATAATACAGGTGTTGATGGTGGTTTTAGCTTAGGGTTAAAATCGTAAAACCTTACAACTGACATGACGTCACTAGGACCACTAGCGCATTTATTGAATCATTCAACACGCCTACGTAAGAATTACCCGGGTACCTTGTCTTTACATATATATATGTGTCATGTTCCACGGTAGAACCCTTAGTATTGACCGACATCACTTTCGTACACCAAATCTTAAATTCTTACACCACCGTGCCAATGGAAAACCATACCAGCCACGTCTCCGCACCAAGGCATGCCAACCATGCCAGCCGTACCACCGTGCCAATGGAAAACCATGCCAGCCACGTCTCCGCGCCAAGGCATGCCAACCATGTCAGCCGCATGTGCCAATGACATGCCGTGCCAGCCACATCTCCGCGCCAAGGCATGCCAACCATGCCAGCCGCACCACCGTGCCAATGGCGAACCATGCCAGCCACGTCTCCGCGTCAAGGCATGCCAACCATGCCAGCCGCACCACCGTGCCAATGGAAAACCATGCCATCCACGTCTCCGTGCCAAAGCATGCCAACCATGCCAGCCTCGCCACCGTGCCAATGGAAAACCATGCCATCCACGTGTCCGTGCCAAGGCATGCCAACCATGCCAGCCGCACCACATGTGCCAACAGCATGCCGTGCCAGCCACACTTCCACGCCAAGGAATGCCAACCATGCCAGCCACGCCACCGTGCCAATGGCAAACCATGTCAGCCACGATTTCATGCCGGCCCCGCTACATGCCACTGGATGCCAAAACGAAGGGTTGCAACAATCAACGGCCACCCTTCCATCTGAGATGCAGATCTTTGCCGTCCAAGGTCGCCAGCCAACGCATGGTTACCTTTGGCCCAACGCCAAAACCCTAGTTTTGGCCACGCCTAAACCGCGCCAAGGCATGCCGACCATGCCACATGTAGCAATGGCATGACATGCCATCCATCTTGTCGCGCCTAAACCATACCATGCTGTCATTCCCTTTACGACTGCCAAAACGAAGGCGCGCGACAATCAACGGCCACCCTTACATATTAGATGCAAATCTTAGTCGTCCAAGGTCGCCAGAAAATGCATGGTAACCTTTGGCCCAACGCCAAAACCCTAGTTTTTTCCACGCCTAAACCGCGCCAAGGCATGCCGACCATGCCACATGTGCCAATGGCATGTTGTGCCAGCCACATTGCCGCACCTAAACCATACCATGCCGGCCTTCCCATTACGGCTGCCAAAAAGAAGTCGCGCAACAATCAACGACTACCCTTCCATCTTAGATGCAAATCTTAGTCGTCCAAGGTCGCCATCCAACGCATGGTAACCTTTGGCCCAACGCCAAAACCCTAGGTTTGGCCACGCCTAAACCGCGTCAAGGAATGCCGACCAAGCCACATGCGCCAATGGCATGTCGTGCCAACCACCTTGCCGCGCCTAAACCATACCATGCCGGCCTTCCCCTCACGGCTTCCAAAACGAAGGCGTGCGACAATAAACGACCACCCTTCCACCTTAGATGCAAATTTTCGCCGCCCAAGGTCACCAACCAATGCATCGTAACCTTTGGCCCAAAACTCTAGTTTTGTCCACGACTAAACCGCACCAAGGCCTGCCGACCATGCCACATGTGCCAATGGCATGCCGTGCCAGCCACCTTGTCGCGCCTAAACCATACCATGCCGGACTTCCCTTCACGGCTGCCAAAACGAAGGCCTGCGACAATCAACAACCACCCTTCCATCTTAGATGCAAATCTCAGCCGTCGATGCTCACCAACCAACACATGGTAACTTTTGTCCCAACGCCAAAACCCTAGTTTTGGTCACGCCCAAACCGCGCCAAGGCATGCCGGCCATGCCACATGTGCCAATGGCATGCCAGCCACCTTTCCACGCCATACCATGCCGACATTCCTTATGCGGTTACCAAAACAAAGGATTGCGACGATCAACGACCATCCTTCCATCTAAGATGCAAATCTTAGCCGTCCAAGGTCGCCAACCAACTCATGGTAACCTTTGGCCCAAAACCCTAGTTATGGTCACGCCCAAACCGCAACAAGGAATGCCGGCCATGCCACATGTGCCAATGACATGCCATCCACCTTGTCGCGCCATACCATGTCGGCCTTCCCTATTCGGTTACCAAAACAAAGGATGGTGACGATCAACGACCATCCTTCCATCTAAGATGCAAATCTTAGACGTCCAAGGTCGCCAACCAACGCATGGTAACCTTTGGCCCAACGCCAAAACCTTTATTTTGGCTACTCCCAAACCACGCCAAGGCATGCAATCCATGCCACATGTGCCAATGGCATGCCAACCACCTTGCCGCGCCATACCATGCCGGCCTTCCTTATGCGGCAACCAAAATAAAGGCATGCGAAGATCAACGGCCACTTTTCCATATAAGATGTAGATCTTAGCCGTCCAAGGTTACCAGCTAATGTATGGAAACCTTTGGCCCGATGCCAAGCCCTAGTTTGGTCGCGCCCAAACGAAGCCAAAACCCTAACTTTTGGCCGCGCCTTAACTAGGCCATATTAAAACCGTACCGGCAATGCTTTCATGCCACTGGCTACCAAACGAAGGATTGCAATATTCAACGGCTACCCTTCCTCTCAAGATGCAAACTCTCGACCGTCGAAGGTCACCACCGAGCCGGCAAGTCTCCCAATCTCAACTTGCCGAACAACAACATGCTACATGTTTTCCACGAAAACACTCGAGACATCAACACATGTCACAAACTGGGGGATGCTCATTGGGTATTGGTTTGGAGGTTTACACCGTGCGGCGTACACTACTCCCGTTATAAGACAGTGTCATAAGGATGAGGCGGTTAGTAAATACAGGGAGTAATGGTGAAACGCTTTCTTTTATCGAAGAACAATTCCAGGCGTTACCGGTTACCACCTCCTCCCATTTACTCATCCGTTTTCCATTTCTTATGAGACCAGAGTACGTTTCACTTCGACTTGTATAAATAGGTCTTACCTATTTCCACCGAACAACAAGTTCTGGTCAGGAGAATACAACACTAAGAAAACGTTTGTTAGCTTTCCCATCTGTTAGCTTCCCACTTTCTGATGCAAGTCATAAAACAACTATAGAATCAACTATTCTGGTCTCAACACTCTCTTCGCTTCCCTCCCCAAAACCAACCTTTCTCCTTCCCTTTGTGACCGAAGCAAGTCTGGAACGACCATTTCTTGGTTTAGGATGTATTTGTACAGATTGATCGAATCTAAAGTACTCCCTTGTAGTACATTGTGTAGAGTTTAAACTCGTTTCTCACCCACACACCCGAAATTACCAAAATCAACAGAAATCGTTTTCACCCTCAAACAATTGGCGACCACGGTAAGAGATTGATTTTTCGGTTACAATGTCAACTTTCAATACTCGATCTCATATTTCGACCCAGACGTCAGGACGGTAGAATCCATACGACCCGCCCAGGGATCGACGACTCAGTTACCAAACGGCCCGGTTTACCAGTCATGACACAACAAGGGATGACTGGGACTTTCCACAGTCATGGCGGTGCTTCCCACAAAACTCGGTCTTACACCCGGGAGATTCATTTTCATCAAGAGATCCGAAAAATCGAGTAAGTCTTGCTAGACAAAATACATGGTCTACTACTTCAAATCTTCACAGAGGAGATAAAAAACCGATAGCCATATTTTTTTCCGTGTTTCATGCTTTCTACTATCGCACAACATTCACAATTCCATGACTTCCCTGGGGTACTCATGCCACTTATATTCATAACCAAAAATATTAATATTCTAAAACAGTTCATTCAAATAATAATCCAAAACACTCAGGGGTGATACTTGCCTATCAACCCAAAAATCCAGAAAATCAAAACCATAAACCAAGCGCTTTATTTGCCTTTAAAAAAAAGTCACCTACCCGTACGTGCCTACTTTGCATAATAATGATTACCCGTCACTATTCATGAGGTAGCCGACGTTACTACGGTGATATTCGAAGAGGAATTCTTTATGACGAAGTGTTTCTACAAGTTTATGAAAGGCATACCCACGGCTAGGATTTATACCAGTTCAGAAGAACAATATTTCTACAGATTTATGAAAGGCATACCTATGGAGAGGGTTTGCACCAACACAAGAAAACAAGAAAAAAAATTGAAGGAGAAACGCTGGAGTACATAGATGGAATATGCTTTCCCACTTTATTACTACCGCTAACACCAGGACGTGAGAACAAAGATAAGAGATAAAAAGGAGAGCCAACCCCTTTCATACGCATAACACTTTTTTAATTTGAATAAGGAAATAATTTCCTATTTGAGCTACGTATGGAAAGAGGCAACTGGGCCCGCAAGAACAAGTCCGCTCCACGCCAAGCCAGCGCCGTGCCCAGCCAATATTCCGCGCCATACCAAATCCAAGCCAGCGTCCACGCCAAGCCAACGCCCATTCCAAGCCGATCCAGCGCTAACATCTTGCATATTTACAGCGCCAGCAGCTTGCATCCTTCCAGAGCTAACATCTTGCATTTTTACAGAAGCTTGCATCTTTCCAGCGCCAACAGCTTGCATCATTTCCAACGCTAACATCTTGCATCTTTACAGCAGCTTGCATCTTCCCTGCGCCAGCAACTTGCATCCTTCCAACGTTGCTCTTGAACGTCTAGTAGAAAGAAAGCAGCAATCTAATTTCATTACATGAAAAGATCAGGAACGACTTCTCCAAAATCTAAGCAAAGAAAAATCAGCAACCCCCTGAGTTCACAAAGACTCTTTTCCCTGTCAGGAGATGCATGATTTCTGGGGACTTCGCCCGCAAAATCCTGCAGTCTATGATGAAACATTTACGTGAGATTATATATTTCCCCAAGGCGCAACGTCAAGGCATATTTGCAGCCCTCAACCGCACTGCATCAGGGAAGCAGCTGTTTCCAACCAGAGAAGTCGTTCCCAAACCCCAACCTCTCCTGGAAAGCACGATTGATAGATGGAACTGGGTACTACTAACCATTGTTCACTTGAAGGGTGTCTAGTTTGACAACACACTGATTAATGCAGACGCTCCGCTTCAACATCCTCCAGCAGCGACTCCGCTTCAGGGATCACTCTGACAGCCGCTCCGCTTCAACGCTCGCTCTAGCAGCCGTTCCGTTTCAGCGTTCTCTCCATAAGCTTCTCCGGGATCCGAAGACGAGGCTTCAGCGTTCGGATTCTTAAGTTTCAACATCTTTTCCAAGAGTTGAATCTGCTTCAACGACGCTTCTTCCTGCAAAGGGTCGTACCACCATGCTCCCCATGTCAAGGATCAAGATCACATCCAACCAATCTTCATACTCATGGACAGTTTGCTCGCTTACACATCCATCCAATCCTTTTACTTCCACGGATGCCCGTACAACTCCAGCCAATCCTTTTACTTCCACGGATACCCATACAATTCCATCCAACCTACTTTGTTACCACGACAATGTAGTCTCTTCTGATTACATCTGCTACCAAGAATTGTTGTCGCTCATTTGTTGATACCAGCCAGAGCTTCACCACACAGCAATCACTACAAAGATGGAAACATGTAAACCATACTTGGGGACTGGGGATTGATGTGATTTTTAATCGTTGTTGTAAATAAGGATTCGAACTCTAAGACTTGTGAAGATTAAATTTAAAGGTTTAATGAAAATAAAAAGCAAAAGAGAGAGTTACTGGGACTAGGAGTTCACCAAATATTCAAATTCATGCAATTCACCTATTTATTCTAAACCATTATAGCTCATTCAATAATAATTTTAACTCTATTTATTTGCCTAAGGTAGATTCTTAAAATATTAATTGTAAATCTTAAGCATGGCATATCAAAAGAATTAATCCTAAGCATAAACCATCAAACGAAATGACAATTAATTAAGAAAAATATTTTTTTAATTTTAAATTAATGCAAATAATCAAATAAATAATTAAATGAATTTACCACATGACGAATTTTGGTTTCCTCCGTCGTCCCAAAGAAAGGTTTACCTCCACATAGTGAAAAACACGCTCAAAATATATTTTTTTAATTCTCAAAATGTGTTTACAAAGGGAAAATATAACTCAGGGAATTCGCAACGCTGATACGGCGTTACAGAGCTCACAGTAACAATAGTTGTCACAAACTGAAGATGACGTTACAAACTGACCTTTACAAACTGTTAAAGATACGACCCTTGAAACGACAGTTTTCTACGGTTTTATGTTCTTCAGGTTCTTCTTCCCTGCAGCAGCAGAAAAATCTTCTCTACAGCTTTCTATTCCTCTATGTAGCCTCACCCAATTCTCGATGCCCATCTATGACTCCAGTGAACTCATTATATAGTCTCAGCAGCACCCAATATCTCTTGTTCAATGCGCAAATATTCTCTCTTTACTCCATTATTCTCCACAGGAATATTTTCCGTTATTATCACGCGATTCTAAGTTGTTTGATTCATCCCAAAACCCCCCATTATACATCCACAAATATTAAAATAATACCCTACGTAACTTCCTACTATAACTCAGAGAATCAAATCACTTAAACCCGAAAATATCTTCTTTTGACTTCTCTACCAAATCATGGAGATTTTATTCTCCTTCCCTTTTCTGTTACGTGTATATGAGCTGTTGAACTATCTTCAGGATAATAACAAATTAAAACAGAATATTTTCTTTCGATTTCCTTCCATATAACTCCTCCAATCAATGCAGAATATACTCCCACGGCAAATCTTCAACAAATCAGCATGTAATAACACAAAAAATATCTTCACCTCTATTTTCTTCAAACCGAGAATATATCCTTCCTTTTACAAATCAAAGGAAATCACCGCTCCTCCCCTTATCCAATCCGGGAGTGCGAATAGCAATTAGGATGCCCCTTAGTAATTGGGTACCCCTTATCCAAAACGAGAGTCCGAATAACATGTGTCCTCCGGGGTACAAAAACCCCTTTTCGAGCAACTTTCTCCATAAGAGCTTATTTCATAAAAACACCTACAAACAAGTTTATTAGTGGTAAAATGAGTCCAATCTAATGTATTTATGGGTGAAAATGCTTCGCACTTTCGAGCTCATCAAATTCCCCCACACTTACATTTTGCTAGTCCTCGGGAAAAATAGAAAACTGACCCGCTACACAGCTGGTCATATAATAAGAGAGAAAGAGAGACCCGCTACACAGCTGGTCTTTTTTTTAGACCCGCTACACAGCTGGTCATATAATAAGATAAAGAGAAAGAGACCCGCTACACAGCTGGTCATATTTTTATTATATATATTTATATTTTAGACCCGCCACAGAGCTAGTCATATAATGCAAGAAAAAAGAAAAGACCCGCTACACAGCTTGTCATAACATGCAAGAAAAAGGAGCAGACCCGCTACACAGCTGGTCATGATGTGCAAGCAATTTCCTGAAAAAATAAAGTAAAAAGTTAACCTCTCCCCCACACTTAAACATTACATTGTCCTCAATGTAATTGAGTCATCCAACACAAATATTAAGATGGGAAATGCAAAAAGTAAACGAAAATATAAAAAAAAAAACTACACCTACTGGAATATACAAAAAGGATCCCCATAAACTAACAATCTGAAAATCTGGGGATTAACCCAAAATACAACATTTACAAATGACAGCTTCACACTTATGTTATCACGATGTGGAGACACTGAAACTATCAAAAACATAGACTTACCTCCAAACCAAGTTTTTACAACACAAGGAAGTGTGTAAAGAACATAATATGGGGATATTGTTGGAACTGGAAAATTTTCAATTGGCTCATGTACGATATCAGGAATATGCAAGTCCTCTGGGTACTTAGATGCAAGGTAATCCAACAACACTTTAGAAGCACACAATTCTAACCCTAAATTAGGAAACTTTTTGAAGTCTAGGGGTCTATAAACAACCTCTAAGTTGGGTGAATTATCTTGTGGGATGAATTCATCTATGGAATTAGGAAAATCATCCACACAATCATCCACAGGGTCATCTATATGTTTTGTTTGGAACAGAGAGTCACTGCAAGATTCATCATCATCAGCATATAATCTTTGACATTCAAGAACTCTCAATCTTTGTTCCAAACTAGGCGGTGTGTGTTTGTAATACTTCTCATATATTGTTAAAGGTGATTCTTCACTTACCACATTTGGAGTAGAAACTCCATACTGTTTCCTACGCTAATATTCAGCAAGCGTCATATCAGATGAGGTTTCATGATAATTTGACTTTCTACGCTTATATTCCACCAGCATCATCTTAGGTGACGTCTCCTCAGAAGAAGTCATCATCCTCAAAAAGTCCCTGAAAACAAATACAAAAAGAAACGCATAAAAAGGAAAAAAATCAATCTAAAATGAAATAAAAATACTTTACAAAATAAATAAAAATAAACCTAAAAGTTAATCTAAAAACAAATCCACGTCGGCGGCGCCAAAATGATGTGATTTTTAATCGTTGATATAAATAAGGATTCGAACTCTAAGACTTGTGAAGATTAAATTTAAAGGTTTAATGAAAATAAAAAGAAAAAGTGAGAGTTACTGGGACTAGGAGTTCACCAAATATTCAAATTCATGCGATTCACCTATTTATTCTAAACCATTGTAGCTCATTCAATAAGAATTTTGACTCTATTTCTTTTCCTAAGGTAGATTCTTAAAATATTAATTGTAAATCTTAAGCATGGCATATCAAAAGAATTAATCCTAAGAATAAACCATCAAACGAAATGACAATTAATTAAGAAAAATGTTTTTCTAATTTTAATTTAATGCAAATAGTCATATAAATAATTAAATGAATTTACCACATGACGAATTTTGGTTTCCTCCGTCGTCCCGGAGAAAGGTTTTGCTCCACATAGTGAAAAACACGCTCAAAATATATTTTTGTATTGCTCAAAATGTGTTTACAAAGAGGAAAATATAATTCAGGGACTTCGCAACGTTGATACGGCGTTACAGAGCTCACAGTTACAATAATTGTCACAAACTGAAGATGACGTTACAAACTGACCGTTACAAACTGTTAAAGATACGACCCTTGAAACGACAGTTTTCTACGGTTTTATGTTCTTCAGGTTCTTCTTCCCTGCAGCAGCAGAAAAATCTGCTCTACAGCTTCCTATTCCTCTCTGTAGCCTCACCCAATTATCGATGCCCATCTATGACTCCAGTAAACTCATTATATAGTCTCAGCAGTACCCAATATCTCTTGTTCAATGCGCAAATATTCTCTCTTTACTCCATTATTCTCCACGGGAATATTTTCCGTTATTATCACGCGATTCTAAGTTGTTTGATTCATCCCAAAACCCCCCATTATACATCCACAAATATTAAAAGAATACCCTACGTAACTTCCTACTATAACTCAGAGAATAAAATCACTTAAACCCGAAAATATCTTCTTTTGACTTCTCTACCCAATCATGGAGATTTTATTCTCCTTCCCTTTTCTGTTACGTGTATATGAGCTGTTGAACTATCTTCAGGATAATAACAAATTAAAACAGAATATCTTCTTTCGATTTCCTTCCATATAACTCCTCCAATCAATGCAGAATATACTCCCACGGCAAATCTTCTCCAAATCAGCATGTAATAACACAAACAATATCTTCACCTCTATTTTCTTCAAACCGAGAATATATCCTTCCTTTTACAAATCAAAGGAAATCACCGCTCCTCCCCTTATCCAATCCGGGAGTGCGAATAGCAATTAGGATTCCCCTTAGTAATTGGGTACCCCTTATCCAAAACCGAGAGTCCGAATAACATGTGTCCTCCGGGGTACAAAAACCACTTTTCGAGCAACTTTCTCCATAAGAGCTTATTTCATAAAAACACCTACAAACAAGTTCATTAGTGATAAAATGAGTCCAAGCTAATGTATTTATGGGTGAAAATGCTTCGCACTTTCGTGCTCATCAAATTCCCACTTACATTTTGCTAGTTTTCGAGCAAAATAGAAAACTGACCCGCTACACAG